>NC_053117.1:13949043-14184043 GCF_010015445.1 Perca fluviatilis
CACCTCGTAAAATATGGACGCTTGGTCAGGTGCCTTTGTCGTTGTTACTGACTCTAAGGGCCCTATTTTAACGATCTGAAACGCAAGTATCAAACGTGAAACGCAAGTAGCTTTGTGGGCGGATCTCGGACGCTGTTGTTATTATACCGGCGGGATAAATGACTCTTGCGCCCGACGCAAATCTAAAATGGGTTGGTCTGAAGTAGCTAGGTGTGGTTTGGGCATAACATGCAATAAACCAATCAGAGCGTCATCTCACATTCCCTTTAAGAGCAGGCACGCTTGTTCCATGGCGGATTGCTATTATGACGGCGGATTTGCCTGGCGCACGCCAGTGGGAGCTGTCCGAGATGCGGAAAAGTAATAAATGCCCGTCTTGACCGGGTGGCGATTTTGCTGCTGCCACTTGGGCGCATCTCCTCAAGTCTGGAGAGTATTGCTGCATCTCCGTCCACCCGCTCCACCAGGAGCGCATCACGCATTGCCACTCCCGGACCAGATTCCGCCGGAGTGTCCAATCCCGCCGTAGTTCAACATCACGTCTCCTTAAGTCTTCTAATATTTCCTCATTTATGTTATCAACACATCCATGATTCATGGAAAGCCACAACGAATGCTGCGACTTTTTGAGGACTGTACTGTAAAGTGCCTCCTGACCGATCCAAACACCTGAAGCGCATTTTCAGTAATATTTTTCTTTGTAATTATGTATGGTTTGCAAAAGTGGGAACTGCTGCGTCCTTGTAGATGAGAGAAGCAAAATGTATGCGCGCTGTGCACACGCTACATTATGGCCAAGCATGCGCCCCTAAAATAGCATCTGAATAATGCGCCACTGACTTTAGACCAGGTTTTTCCTGGTCAGTGGCGGAATTGTTTTCTGAAACTGTAAAATAGCACCAGGGAACGTTTGCGCCTGAACACGCCTCCTCTTTTTGCTGAACCACCCCCGGGAGCACAAATACATTCCCTAATAAACCGACGTGCGTCTGTGGAGGGAAAAGTCCACTGTGCGTCGGGTGCAAAATAGGAATGATACATGCGTCGGTGTACAAAGGCAATTGCGCTGAGTGCAAAATAGGGCCCTAAAAGTCTCCTTTAGCGTCATATAACGCTCTTTATCTAAATGTGCTTGGTCTGGACTATTGGCGTCCCTTTTGACGCTGTTATGTTAAGGAAAAGATCGTGGGTGGGCTTACGTTTCCATGACCACCCCAACCAACCTCCCTGCGTGGAATTTCTGCCTTACATACTACTAGCTAAAACCCGTTTAGCTGCTGCTCTCCCCGGTACGATATACAAACACGCTGAAGGGTGCTTTTTTCGTCGCTTCAGACGCTGACAGCCACTGTCCAAACGTTCGTATTTTACGAGTTCGGAGTGAGAAAGGGTTGTCTGCAGAGCGGCAATTGCTAGCTGTTTAAGCTGCTACAGACCTCCGTCAAAGCTCGTCGAATCAGTGGCAGTTAGTAGATGTGTGAGGTCAGCGATAGTTCTGTGTTTGTTTGACCCATTCACCACCCCAACCTGCCTCTTTATGTGGAGTTTGACTTATACACGGTGGTGGAAGAATTATTCAGATCCTTTACTTAAGTAAAAGTACTAATACCACACTGTTAAAATACTCTTTTACAAGTAAAAGTCCTACATTGAAAATGTTACATCAGTAAACGTAAGTATCATCAGGAAAATATACTTAAAGTATTAAAAGTAAAAGTACTCAATGCAGAAAAATCCTCCCATTTAAGAAACTTGAAACGATCCAAACAGTTGTGTATTTAATGGTCTAATATATAATATATATTGTTGGCTAGTTTAGATTATAATCAAACATCGTATTTACGAACTACATGTGTTTTGTGTGCAAAAATCTTAATTTCTAAAGTAACTGGTAACTAAAGCTGTCACATGAATGTAGTGGAGTAAAAAGTGCAATATTTCTCTCTGAAATGTAGCGGAGTAGAAGTAGAAAGTGGCATGAAAAGAAATGACTGAAGAACAAGTACCTCAAATTTGTACTTAAGTACAGTACTTGAGGAAGTACTTTACATTACATTCCACCACTGCTTATACAACATTGTTTCTTCCTACTTTGCTCCTGTCATAATTAATACGGCCACTAGAG
Organism: Perca fluviatilis; assembly: GCF_010015445.1. Lineage (NCBI taxonomy): Eukaryota > Metazoa > Chordata > Actinopteri > Perciformes > Percidae > Perca > Perca fluviatilis. The sequence goes on from NC_053117.1 coordinate 13,951,169, forward strand.
GGCACGGCCACTAGAGGGCACCGCCACTATAAACATAAATATGGGTGGAATTGCTGCTTGAACAAACGACTTATGGGGTCATTTTTGTGGTATTTACCATAAAGCCCTGTAATCTATTTTTATTTTATCTTCACATGTTAATGTTGTCAGTATTACCACTGCTGGTTTTAGAGGTAATGTTACTATATAAAAAACAATTCATATGATAAACTGTAATCCTCTTATCATTATTTCTGTCAGTACAGGGGTTCTGTTGTCCCCTACAGCAGAGGCCCAGCAGTGGGACGGTGACACGCAGGGTGACACCACCGAGTAGAGAGGGAGGAGAGGGGAGCCTGACAATGTTAAGCAGTCTCAGAGGAAGGCTGGAGAGCAGAGGAAACCCAGCTTTAAGGTCCAGTACTGGGAGCAGACCTAAGAGGACTCCAGAAGGCGGACCTCCCACTGTATGCCATCCCAGAGAACCAGTCAGTAAAACAGCAGGTGAATAAATCACATATGTTGATAGGTTAATATTCATGTATCCTCTCGGCTAACTGATGAATCAGTTTTACTATACAGAACAGGGTGCACCATTATATTGCTATATCTCTCAAACACACATTTCTCACTTATGCATCCGTGCTATGGGTCTATTTGTTCAAAGTTCAAAAACACTGTTCTTTTATTAAATTCTGAGGGGCCCAGTGTGATTCTTTCATGGTTGGATGTGCTTGGATGTAGGGGTTGCCTGTTTGATTGATTAATGCTCCATTTCCTTTTAATAACCTTTCATCATACTTCACATGCCCGCCTGCTAAAAAACAAATAAGACCTTTACTATAACGGTATAAACAGATAACTGAGGACTTACCCACATCTTAAGCCTTTCACTGAAGATACCACAAAACAATATTTGGTAACGTCAGACGCTGTACGCATATTTTTCTCTCCATTTTGGCCTCCCATCACACTTTTTTTGCCCAAAAAATTTTTTTTAGTCTAATGATTTTTATTATATGCTGATAACATATGGAAAATATTTCTTATATTTTTATTTTATTAAACCTTTATTTAACCAGGAAAAGAACTCATTGAGATAAAAAAAATCTCTTTTCAAGAGTGTCCTGGCCAAGACAGGCAGCAGTACAGTCACACATACACACAAACTACACAGAAACATTAACAACATAAAACAACTAAAGCAGCAAATATTTCCCAAAGTCTACGACAATCATGAATACATATATTAGGCACCCAGATTTATCTGCCTCCAAGTCAGAAATACAATAAACACTCACAACAAAGACGCATAGCTTGAACATGAACTAAACTGTGATTTGATGTTTCAATGCAACAGCACAACAGTTGCTGTTTGCCTTGGTTAACATTAAAGCTACATTGTGTAAGAATTTCTCCCATCTAGCGGTGAAATTGTATATGACAACCAACTGAATATTAATTTCTAGCCCCTCCCATTCCGAGAGCGTTCTAACTTCTGTGGTGGTCGTATTATTCCAAGAAGTACGACTTCGTCCGTGAGTGTTCCTTCCTGTGTAATAATAGCTTTACGTTATTTTGGTACCATTTCATTGCTAACATCAGCTATCAGGTTCCCAAACATATGCAAGCTAATGTTAGCAAAGTATCAATGCTATCATTATTCTGTATATTGTACTAGATTAATAGTGTAAGGCAATGTTTACAGCATAGGAGAGAAGCAACCGAGGTTTGTGTTTTTAATATAGTTCTCTGAGCAGTATGAACGATGTCAATGAAACCGAAATGAGCTCTTAGTATCTCCATCGTTTACACCCAGCTGTTCCAGCTGTAGCTAGTCTGTGTTACAACTGCACATGACGTGAGTTGTCTGCCAGGGATATCACGACACATATGATTACGTTTATGTTACAAGGTAGATAATCCTTTTTCATCATTGACGCGAGGAAAAGTATCCTAGACGTCGTTCTAGCGTTATGCACAACCGTGCTATAGTTAGCCAAGCAACTATAAAACTTTGAATTTACACAAATAGGCAGAATTACCTGTCGAGAAGAAAGCAGGCAACTTTGGCGTCCTTTTTTAATAAAATCTTTGCTCCTTATGAGCTCTTTCCATCTTGGAAAAGCCACTCCAATATTAACTTTGGTCTTGTTGCTTTGCCTGTCGCGTTGTCGTTTTAATTCTCTTTTTAACTTCCTTGGCGACTCCGTTTAATGTCCCCGAGAATAGGCGCAATCCTCCTCAACAAGCTTTCAAATCTGCCGGCAGTCGCAAGTAATCTTCTCCCCCTCCCTGGCACTGAGTGTAAAAGCGCGAAAGGCGGATGTATGTCCTGCTTTGGTTAATGTATTATAAAGATGGAGGTGCAACATGGCGTCAATCATTCAACGGCCTCACTCGTTTGTATTCTGAATGATTCTGAATGGCAGATTCTACACATACGAGATTACTTTGATTAGTTGGTGGAAGTAATTACACATGAATGAGCACATATTTGTGAAAGAACAAAGGGTTTTTTCCTAAGAATCAACTCAAACAACTACACAATAGAGCTTTAAGCATTCATGAGTCAAACTCAAGCTATAAATACATCTGCAGCATGAATGTGACTGAATTCTTTGAAATACATTCTCCTCCCAGAAACTCCCACAACCCCCTGCGACAAAAAGAGGCAGGCTCGTCACGGTCATCCCGGCGCCACAAAGGTTTCCGAACTTCATCTGTATCTGCCTTTATCGATCTGTGACGATGAAGAGCAGGATGCTGAGACAGAGGAGATGAGGTATGAGTTCTTAGACGTGGTGTTTGGGAGGCAGTGGCGAGTCATAGGAGAGCAACCATCTGCGTGATTTTTTATGAGCTTTTCCTCCGATATCTTCCACATCACATCTGTGGTTTTAACTCTCCTTTCCAAAATCTGGACCAGAGCTCCAAAAAAGGTCTCAGAAGTGATGTCAGTTGGAGGGTGGGGAGACAAAAAATATTTTCCCAAGCAATTAGAACAACTGGAGTGCATGTAAAGGCATGCCCACTAGGTCTAAATGGGATCTGTTATATCCATGGAAACATTCTATGCAATGAAAAAGCCAAAGAGGAAGAAGTTTCAGGATGTTCTGTGAAACATGTAGAGATGGATAAAGACATGGAGGGTAAAACCATAAACCGTAAGAAGTATACCCCTTTGTTAAATCTGCGCTAATGTAGGGCTGCACAATTAATCTTTTATATAGACCTTAGTGGTCCCCTAATACTATATCTGAAGTCTCTTTCCCGAAATTCAGCCTTGGTGCAGAATTACAGCCACTAGAGCCAGTCCCACAATGAGCTTTCCTTAGGATGTGCCATTTTTGTGTCTGTAGCTATTGAGGAGGAGAGAGGGGGGGGCAAGGTGGAGGGTAGGGGTGTGGCCTTGACCAACTGCCACTTTTCTCGTTTGAAAGCCATGATGTCTCTCTCCCATGGGTGGGCCAAATTCTCTGGGCGGGCAAAGCAGGGAAAGGGGAGGTAACCTTGCTTGTTATGACCTCATAACAAGCAAGATTCCAGAACGGCTCATCTGAGCTTTCATTTTCTCAAAGGCGGAGTAGGAGACTCAGGGCTCGGTTTACACCTATTACCATTTCAAGCCAATTGGGGACCATAGGCAGGCTGGGGGAACGCATATTAATGTTAAAAAACCTCATAAAGTGAAATTTTCAATTTTTGGGACCTTTAAAGGCAAAGTATGTATCACACCATTCTGAATGAAGTATTGTGGTGCTGCAGAAACGTCCCATCTTACAAATCGTTTCTTACAGACAGAAGAAATAATCTTTCTTTGGAATACATCTCGCAAAAAAATCACACTATAATCATTTTAATTTGTTTAATTTTAAAATATTTTTAATACTGAAAAATACGTCGCACATCTACAACGTGAGACAGGTGCGTCGGAGGGGGAAAACAGGTCAAAAGTTGCGAAGAAAACTCCCACACTGTTTTAATAACTTATACCCAAAAATATATACAGTTTAATTGTAGGCAAGGTTTCAGTACTAGACCATCTTCAGGCTGTATTTTTCAATGAAAATGATAATAATGACACAAAAATGATCGTTCCCGCCAATATCGTGCATCATATCCCAATCGCAATATCAGTCAAAATAATCAAAATTAGATATTTTCCTCATATCGTGCAGCCCTACACTAATAAATATTTCTACATGTAAAATAGATCCAAAGACTGTAATGTCTGTAATGTGAAAGGGGTTGCTCGTGGTACCCACAGAGGACTGCCTCTTAGCGACTTTATTTCTAAAACGCAACACATTTAGCAACTTCAGATCATCAGCGGAAAAGCGAGATATATTGCAATTCATTCTCATGCATGCTGTTAATAGTAAAATCACAGTCCACGGCTCTTCTGCTAACAACACAAGGTCTCTCCTTTTGCGCTGTGAGCAGCCAACACAACCACTAAGCTTTATTCAAATGATACGTGATGACGCCATTAATATGCAAATGAGCATGATGCCGTCTGGCAACGTTTAGCTACTTTTGGTGCAGTGCTAGCAACTTTCATTGGAAAAGAGTTGGCAATACTGAGTCTGCCTTTTGAATAAAAAACTGATATTAAACGCCTTGGTGCCCACTAGCTGCAGGATATTGTTATAAACAAAATTTCTGGAGTGGTTCTCCAGGACAAAATGACTAATTGCTAATTTGTCAGTGTTATTCGGGGGGGAGAAATAATACCTGGTCAAGAACAGGCTTTGAGGATCACAAGCATCTTTCTGAGGGGTTTATTAAACATGAAAGCTGCAGAACAAAGAGGTAAAATTGGGCTTGCCCAGCAGAGCAAACATAGCTACCCAAATAGACAGCACATACAAACCAGAGGTTTACTACGAAGCAAGATTTGGCGTTAACGAGGTAACTTCAGGTTCAACCCAGAGTTTTGTGTATCACGACGGTGGATCAATTGTTACGGGGTTAAATCACCGTGGTAACTTATACTGAACACCTAACTTGCTCGGGAGCAGGTTATGTTGGAGATTAGAGATCAACCGGTGTAAAAGCACCGCCTACTGACCAATCAATACTCACTTGATAATGGCGTCACCATTCTTAGAAGATCCGGTGGAGCTCGGTGAGTGGAGAGAGAGAGGTGCGCTCATAAAAGTTAAAACAGAGACCGACAACCCCGTTAACATTCCCTGGTGGGTATTTTTATGAAAGATATATATTTTCAGCAGAGGGAATTAGGCCTGCGTATAGGCTATTTGTCGGCTTACCACTGCCAGGGTTGCAACTGATAATATAATAGGCTAAAGCAACGACAGCTTATGGAAAGCAAAAGTGTAATTATGGTCAGATCTTGTTTCTGACTGATGGGGAAGTGATATTGATAAGCGTTGTGATTTTGAAGCGTCGGCTATTTTTTGCCAGCTTTCCTTCTTGCGTTTTGCCTGTAAAACCGTGTCTGTGTTCTTCATATTTATGTAGAATTATAGTTTGCTCTTATGTAAAATATGCAGCTCTGGTAGATGTTTGCAATTGGCCGTATAGTGCAAACACACCTCTTTTATGTGAACGCGCACGTCGGTGGATTGTGAAACCCTGGGTTGATTGAACTAGTTGTTAACCACCGTCGTGACACAGCTTATGCGGGACCGCGGTTGTTAGGCTAGGTGAAGCCAGGTAACTGAAATAAATCCAGGGCATGTTGATCTCGATTCGTAGTACAAGCCTCTGGAAATGAGCAGAATAACAACAAATTGAGCAAAACAAGTCTGTTGTCAGTCAGATTATCACCATTGTCGAACTGTGAGGGTAATGTGAAATTAAGAATGATGTCAAATTGTAAAATTGTGTAATTTTCTGGTTTTGCATCTCTGCCAAGTAGTTGCTGGATGTGTAAATAGGCAACTTTATAAGGTGATAATATGTCAATGTTGTGTTTACAGGGTGTTGCACTGCCCCCAAGTGACCAACAATATATATTTCAGTTGACAATAAAACTTACAATTTATACGCCGTAATATTTTGAATGTCATATAAGTTACATAAAAAGACATTTAAACGTCACACTTTGCAGTCAGTAAAGTACTACCAAATTCAACATGAACATTAGGATTATTACCACAAATAGGGATCAGACAATAAAGACACGACTATATGTACTGTCAGGACACAAGATTACATGTCTCAGGCCCTAGTAGTGGCCCTTGTATGTGACACTTTAAAAGTCGGTATGAAAAAAATACATGATGATTTACAATCTTTTCATGTGATGTTAGGGGAAGGCCTCTGGGTCATGTAAATTTAAAAGGGTTTATGAATATGCTCAGTAGTTTTAAAAACAATCTACTTTTTAGATAATTAGAAAACGTGTAGAGAGGAAGAGGAAACTCAGAGGCTCACCATAAGCATTAGGCGTTATCATATTCATTAGGGGTGGGAAGAAAATCAATACATAATACTGCAGTATCACAATATTTTCCGCAACAATACTGTATTGATACACAGACGCCAAGTATTGATCTTTTGTTACATAAATAGCACGAGAATTTAACTTTTTGGTACTACAATAATTAAATTAATTGCTTTTTCAGTCCACTAAATGGAAAATTGTGGCACTGTTGCAGGTCTCGCTGCCACCATGGGTCACCCTCAGCACAAGTCACAGCTAAGACAGATTATTCACAAACAATAGTATTTATTGTGCAACTGCTCACACACTTCCAAACCTAAATTCACACACTTTCTGACCATGCACCGCTGGTTGCCAGGCTTCTCTCCTGCACGCAGTCCAGTTGGTCAGAGTTTTTCACATTAACAGATATTGTTTAGATATTGCTGAAGGGTCAACACACTACTGCGTTTAAAGGGAGAGTAATTAGACACAAGAATCAGCTGTGTCAATTATCTCCCCTGGCACTGCTCTCATCCCCACACCTCACTCCATGCAGCTGATTGCAAGCCACGCCCACCTCCACAGGGGCATAATTTAAAGCCTCTAAACACCCATACAGGTGATTTCCAAGGTGGTAAGCAAGCCTCCACAAAGCGTACCTCCTATGGGGCTAATTTGATGCTAACAAGCCATCACCTTCCGTTAGCATTCCATTGACTGCCATTCATTTTGGCGCCACTTTGACAGCAAATATATTTACATCTGAAGCGTTTAAAGACTCTATTTGTCCATTGATTATTTCTATAGAAACACGACAATGTATAAAAGGATTCATTACCTTGTGTCTCACGTTATGGCTCTGTAGAAGGCGTTTTTATAAAAATAGGCTAACGATTGTGTCCTAACCACGCGACTTACTGTCGCACAGTAGAGGAATTACCGTACAGTACAGGAGAAGCTCGCAGGCAGTTTCGGCTCACATTAGCTGTTTAAGTTTAATTACTAATGTTAACTAGCATTTTAGTTAGCAATAATTAGCCTGTGCCTATGTTATCTCCTTACATATACCTACGCTCTCCGTCTCTGCAAGATTGGGAATGATTGAGAGTCTTCGAGCTCAGTTGGAGGCTGCGCAGTAACGCTCATCTATCACTGGAAAAGTGCTTCTAATATTCTTCACTGGTCTCCGTCCAGAGCAACGGGATCTGTTGGTCCATTTTATATATGTCAATGGTGATTTCAGTTATTATCAGGCACGCGCACACTTCGAAACCATTCCCTATCACGGAAATAGTGAACTATATAGTGTGTTCACCATTTTGTAGTGGTGTTCGAATTCTCAGCGGTTAATTTCATTCACTATATAGTCCACTATAAAATACCCACAATGCACTGCTAATTTGAGTGTACATACGATGTACCCTACATTTTACTCCCGTATACCACAATGCAAGCAGAAGTCACCGCGGAAACTGAAATGGAAAAATGGAGCGGGCTTTCGTGGAAGTGGAAATGTAATATGCAACATATATACAACATTTTACTATTCTCCTGGGTGCTCGGTTTGTTTCAGATACATATTAGAAGTATTTTTGTTTCGGTTTGTTTACATGATGCTGGGCGCGCCCGCGTCCGTCACACAAAAAACGGGCGCATCTACTGACGCAACGATGTCTTTTCAGTGAGTGTCCAAAATCTTGTTTGGTCGTTCCCTATTTAGTTCACTATTTAATAAACACTATACAGGGAATAGTGAGTGAGTGAATGAGGGAGCGGTTTCGAACACAGCTACTGACATCAAAAGGGGTTTAGCACCTGCCCTTTTTTTTCCTCAAAAGAAAGTGCCCTTATTTTCTTGATGCTTGCACACACTGACACACAGAGAGGCAGACAGACAGGCAGAAAGGCAACACCACCCTCCAGCTCCTATCCCACACAGTTGAGTTTTTCTTTGCTTGTGTGGAAGTGAGTGGTGATGAACAAAAGACTTAACTAGCAGTGCCTCAAGTTTACAGCTTATTTGCCAAAATACAAACACTGTGTTGCTAACATGCGTGAGCTACTAGCTAATGTAATAAGGCAATATATCATTGCCCTACAGGCTAATGTAATGTGAATAAAGTGCTATTTGTGTCTAATAACATCATCACATCACAATCGCCACATTGATGTGCAAATTAGATGTTAACTAATTAAAATGCACTAATTTGCATATATTTGACAAGGCACTGCAGGTGAATAGGATGAACAAAATAACTTAAAAATATCAGCACAGAATTTCCCCAGTTAATGACTTACATTAGGCTGGCTACACGTAAATATCATTGCATTTTATCCGTGGAAAGTAACTATGCCGTACTTCAGTACAACTGTAAGGTACTTTTAATTGAGTATTTTCATTTTCTCCTACGTTTTACTTCTCTATTTTTATAGCTTTAGTTACTTTGCATATTCATATTAATTATACAAAATATTATGAATAATCTAATATTCAGTGGATAAAGATGAGACTTTATTGATCCAGAGGCGAGATTCACAACCTGCCAAGTCAAAGCTGTTATTTTGGTGAAAGTAACTCAAAAGTAATGCAAAAGTAATGTAAAGCATTACAATTCAGAGACAGTAATATTGTAATATAGCTAATTACTCTCAAATGACACTAACTGGTAATCTATAATGTATTATATTTTGGAAGTAACTTGCCCAACACTGCTCACTAAGGTAGCCACCCAGAGATACAATTCACCTTAAAGATTCACTGTGTCACATGTATGTTTAACATTAAAACATGATTTATAAAATCATACCAACAATTATTTTTATAGCTTAGTTGTATAAGGCTTTTATTGTATTAAATATGCAACTTCATTTTATAAAATATGTAGTTGGGGGTCCCTGCCCTGTCCATAAAAGGTACTTAGCTTAAAAAACATTGAAGACCCCTGCTCTAGTTGAAGCAGTAACAGGCAGCAAAACATCCATTGTTTTGGCATAAACCTATGTTAAAAAAGTTTTTTAAAAAAAGGTCACCTGTTAAATATGTTTTAATAGGTTTTTATTCATTCAATTCCAAGTTAATTCCAAGGTAATTAATACCAAGGTAATCATAACTTTTATATCAATACATGCCTAACTTTAAAGAAACAGTCAGAAGATGTCCTGTACAGAGATAGGTCCATGACATATTTAGCCAAGACTAAACAATCATCTACAGCTGTCAAAAGTCAGGTAGTGTTTTGGGACTTGACTACTACATCACTACATGTTGTGTTTCTGTGCTCCCTGCAGGACTCCAGCAGAGGAGACTAGCGCTCCGGAATCCGAGGTCAATCCAAACAATGCAAACCATCTGGCGTTTACCCATCCTTCACACACCAGACAAGACCAACCTAACGCAGGACCCAGCACACCATCTGACAGCACAGCTGAGATGTCAAGTTGCTGAATCAGTGACTTCTTTTAAATCACTTCTTAAAAGACATTTTTATAGACTTGCTTTCATGTGATGCTGTCTTTTAAAAAAATCTTTTCATCCTTTTGCCTTTTCTCTGTTCATAGCCACTTACTGACTGTTCTCCTATAACTTGATATTTCCACTTATCTTCGAATTTTCTTTATGTATATATATATATATATATATATATATATATATATATATATATATAAGTATAGTATATATAAGTATAAAGGACAACAGCGCTAATAACAGATAATAGAGCTCCACGATATGAGGAAAATATCAAACTGCGATTATTTTGACTGATCAATTGCAATCAATTGCGATATGATTCACAATAATGGAACAAATGATCATTTTTGTATCATTATTCTCATTTTCATTGGAAATTATTAAAATTAAAAAAGTTAAAATGATTATAGTATAATTTATGCAAGGATCTGTACCAAACAAAGATTTTTTTTCTTCAGTCTGTAGGATACCATTTGTAGGCCGGGATGTCTCTGCAGCACCACAATACTACATTCAGAATGGTGGACACATATTTTGCCTTTAACAAATATTGCGCCATTAGCTTTATACATATACGTTTTTGTGAACCTGATCTCACAGAATTCCGTGAAATGAACACGGGCCCTTAACTCAAAATCCGTGGCAGTTTCACTGAATTGCAACTAAATCCGTTAAATTGCCACGGAATAATTCCGTTAAATGAACACGGATCGCCAACGGATCGCCAAATTCCGTGATGGGCCCACGGAAGAATTCCGTGAAATGAACACGGATCGCCAAAAAAGAAACACAGGCTTACGTGACACGCGAGAAGAACGGAGCGGTTGGGTTCAGGAAAAGGTTGTGGGTGGGCTTACGGTACAGATCCACTTGTCCGTGCGACGCTTCTGTCGCGTCGCGCTCCACTCTATTCCTATGGGTGACGTCAAGCGACTTCAACGCGCACGCAAAGCATTCTGGGAAGGCGGCATCGGCCAGCTTTTTGACGCGCTACATTTTCTTTCGATGCCCAGCTTCATGCAAATTAATCCGTTGAACGCGACGCAAATATCCAGTAGAAGTAGACGAAAATCTTTCAAACTAACCTTTCTTGATCTGAAATGAAGACAGATTCAGCAACTGCATGGCCTATTTCTCGCTTAAAATGTTTTCAGAAACACGTTTCGGTTAACTATTTTTGTAAAATACGAGATCGTATTCTCAATGAGCCGCCATGACACTCTGTTGAAATTCTGGAGTAGCTACACCCACGTCACGCATTCGTCCAATCAGCTGCTGGTCAGGGGCGTGGAGCATCAACCACGGCTGTATGACGTCGCGACACCACGCGACAGTCGTGTCGCAAAAGTGGATCTGTACCGTTATGGTTCCGTGCCACACGCGGGACATGCTTAAAAAAAAACAAAAAAAAAACACAACTGACAAACGCCACACGCGGAACACAAACTCCACTTTCTTGGGTGAAAGTCCTGTGTTTTACCCATCCACCACCCCAACCAATCTCCTTACGCGGAATTCCGGCCTTATATACTACTCACTACCGTGTTAGGTCAGCTTCTCATTGACTTTACATTGGCATTGTTTTCCGTGGTGGCCACACGAAATTTTCACACATTCCGTACCACCACCACGGAATGAGCTGTTACCAGTCCGTGCCCATTTTACAGAATTCAGTGAGACCAGGCTGGTTTTTGTTTATATGTGATTTTGTTCTCACTTATAAATTCAAATAGTAGGCTAAATGAACTTGTTTGGTTTATACGTTTTTGTGTTACAGTGTAATAATGGCTGGAAAAGTAAAAAGACAAGAAAAAATGTCATCAATAGTTGGTCAAAGTATTTGTGGAAAGTAAGTTTCCTTATTAGCAAATAAAAATAGATCTAATCAAAAAGGTCACTTTGTAGGATTTTCACATTTTCAATTATTATTGTGTCTGTCAAATGCCTTTTTTTGCATAATGTGTAATTAATACCTTCATTTTTTCAAAATGTAGTAAATATACTGACACAAAACATGTGATTTTATGCAAAACAACCTAACCAAAAGAATTGTATCATGTACTGATTAAGTCCACACAATGCAGTGTAAAGGTTTACAGAGCGCAAGCCGGTCCCTTTGAGCAAATTGAAAAAACAAAACCATGCTGACTCTTGGCCCTCCATGGGACATGATGACATCTTCAGGTCAAAACACGTGACATGTTGAGACACTTTGCAGTGCCCCAGAGACGCGCAGCTGCTTATCGTTCACTGTGTCGTCTCTGTATAGTGTCTTCTTGCTGGCCTACTCTCAGTACAGAGGTAGCAGATCATACACCACACACTGTGCTCTGGAGAGATCTGGACTCCACTGCTGCTCCGAAAAGGCCTGAGAGCACAGGATCCTGTGGGCAGAATGAAGGGGAGATGAAAGCCCCATGGAAATAGAAAGTTAATGAAACTGTGTGTGTTAATGTGATTTTAACTGTCAATCCTCGAAGTCCATTCCCACCAGGAAGAAAACCGATACAAAAATTCAGAATGAAAGTCAAAAAAATCTAAAATTCTGAGATTCTAAGTGTAACATTAGAAGTCAGAGCTATATTAACTCAAAGTTATGAGATACTAAATCAAAACGTTGACATTTTAATAAATTATACAAAATCATAATCATAATTATGAGCTAGTAAGTCAGGATTTTGACTTTTAATGCCAAAATTATGATGGAAACTTAAATCCATAGTAAATCTAAATTATGAGAGATGAGGAAAAAAAGAGCATCACATTATTTCAACTATTTAAACTTTTCTCTTATCAATATATACATCATGGATTTAACATATATATATAATTCTATTTTCATTTGTTCTGTTAGTTTCTTGGCAGGAATGGGCCTCCATACTAGACCCAGACTATATATTACTGTATACAGTACATAGTTAGGTCATCAACATGACTAACTGGAAAGATTAACGAGAAAGAAAATAGATTGACTATGAAAAAAATATGAAAGGAATCCAGCAAAGCAAAATGAGGAATCAAGATGTTTTTCCACAGCTGTAGTGCCACCTGTTCATACTTTTTTGACAGTGGTTGGTTTGTGGCGGGTCTAAAATGGTAAGCAATGGGCTGGTCCATAGTCTGTCTGTCTGTCTGTGCAAACCTTTGGTACATGACAAGGTGTGTCAAAAACTTCTCGAACCAATATTCACTAAATTAGCTTTGGATATATTAGTGGCTCCCAGAAAGTGATGGAAGAAGTATGTAGATCCTACACTTAAAGTGCTCATATTATGCTTTTTGGCTTTTTCCCTTTCCTTTATAGTGGTATATATCTTTTTTGTGCATGTTATAGGTTTACAAAGTGAAAAAGCCCAAAGTCCCCCCCAAAGGGACTTACCATCTCCAACAGAAAACACTGTTCACAAACTGCTCCAAACAGCTCTGTTGTAGTCCAGCCTTTACTTCAGAGACAAACGTGGTCACTTTGTAACACTTTGCTCGCCTAGCTGCTAGCGTGGCACACCCTCATACTCTGCTTCTGACTGGCTAGTAGTCCTTACCTAGGTACTGTGCATGTGCGACTCCCAACAAAGATGGAATAGAAGTGAGATGCTTCACTCTGTAGCTAAAACAGAGAGCTCAACACACAGGGTGAAAAGAGGAGCTGCAGCAATGTCCAGTACGACAAAATGTGGTGTTTTTTGAAAATTAAACCATGTAAACCTATTCTGGTATAACCTCTAAATACAATTATGAACCTAAAAATGAGCATAATATGAGCACTTTAAGTAAAAGTTGCCATTCTACATTTTGAAAATAATCCATTACAAGTAAAGTCCTGCATTCAAAGGGTTATTGTCAGCTAAATGTATTTAAGGTATTAAAGTACTACTTATTATGCAGCCAAATGGCTTCCGTTAGTGTTATATTATTATGTATTATAATATTGCATTACAAATACTAATGCATTCATATGTAGCTGCATTTCAATGTTGCAGATGGAGCTAATTTTAACTATTTAAAAAACTTTTGGTAAGTTAAACTGAAAACACTCATATTTTATAAGATGATGATTTGTAAAATTCTAATCTGTAACATGGCCTGACTGGTAGTTTTCATATAAATGTAGCTTAGTAGAAGTATTACTGTAAGTAGCATTAAAATGGAAATACTCAAGTGCAAATACTTTAAAAGGACTGCACCACTGTCCCCAGAGGACACGTTCTAATAATTCTGGTAATTCCAAGATCCATTAACGGCCCCTCAAAATCTGTGGCAGTTTAACGGAATCGCAAAAAATTCCGTGATGGGCCCACGGAATAAATCTGTGAATTGAACATGGATCGTCGAAAATTCCGTCATGGACCCACGGAAGAATTCCGTGAAATGAACATGGCCCCTTAAGTTAAGGAAAAGGTCGTGGGTGGGCTTTGTTTCCATGACACGCGGGACAACAACGGGACGGTTGGGTTCAGGAAAACAAGAACGGGACGCGGGACAAGAATGGGACAGTTGGGTTTAGGAAAAGAAGAATGGTACGGTTGGATATTGCATATTCTGTTCTGTAACACCCTCCTGGAGACCATGGCGTTTTTATTCTTCCTAAGTCTATATATAATATATATAAGCCCATTGCCTTATTTCTATTTGTAAATCACATTGTGACATTCTGTTCCTGAAAGCTGCTATACAACTAAAGTTAATTAAGCATTGCCTTAGATCATGCTGGACACCGAAGTCATATGCCCACTGGTTTAATAATCATTTCTATCAATCACACACCAATCACAGCCATTCTCACATCCATTTCAAAATGACTCCCTCCTCACTGATCCTTACTTCAGTAAGGCTGGCTCACTCACTACTGCTGCTTTCAAATCTTGCCTCCACCTCCCCACCCTCCATCATCCTAGTTCAGAATCCTAACAAGAAGAGGGTTTAAAGCAACACAAGGTAACTTTTCCTGCTGCGGAATTATCCATTACATTACATTGTCCAGTTAATTCGAACTACAGATCAGCTACCCGATCTGGCAAACTTGCATAATGTAATGTAATGTAATGTAATGTAATGGACAATTCCACTTCCAACCTGTAGGGGGACCGAAGTGGGAAAAGTTACCTAGTGTTGAATTATGGTTTTTCTCAGTCACTTTGGTGCATTTCTCACATCACTATTTACATTTGCACAACAGTTAATGCAGTTCTCAAAACAATTAGTACAAATTGCAAAACCTAGTTGATAACCTGCAAAAGCGTGTCACTTGTTCAAAATGGATAGCTCATTCCTCAAAAGCAAGTATTCATGTCAATGAAAGTGTCAGTGTCATCAAGATGAAAAGTCCTGACACCATTGTTTATGAACAAGATAGTCAAATGGCTTTGTCATGTTTTCATTATGACAGTTTACTCTATAAATGTTTTCCAATGCAAAAAAGTCAGATCTTGGTTACACTACCTGAAAATGCTCAAGACAGCACTATACTATACTATTTGCACAGCCATTTGAAAAATACAGTAAAGTTACACATTACTGTATTTAGTGAGGTAAATGAGTACAAGACAGAACTGAATATGTATGTTTATTACTGCATATGCTCTTTGCAATTCTAATTTGTTCACAGCATTGTGCAAAAGAAAAAATACACCCTTATTTATAACAAACATAAACTCCCTTTGGGTACAGCTGTGCACAACGGTAAACAATATTGCAGTACATATTTGAACTGAACATACAACATACATAGTACTGTAATCATTCATGAACATCCAGACATTCCTCTCTGTCTGGGCCACATATTTTCATCTATATCACAGCGAATATCATCTCTTGCAATGCAGCGAGGAAAGTATCTCCTCGAGTGGCGAATCCACCCTCTGCAGGACTCTGCTGTGATGTCATCACATGCTGCATCCATGGCCGCTAGCAGGGCCATTTGGGTATGTGGATGCCGGTCATATACCTTCCACCTCCAGGAAGAGAAAAACTCCTCTATTGGATTTAGGAATGGTGAGTAGGGAGGGAGATATTCCACCAGCATCCTATTATGTGTTGCAAACCACTGTCTGACGACATCTGAGTGGTGAAAACGCTCAGATGGTCTCCAGTTAGACCCATCTCATTCTCAGGGATTATGTCCCTGTAAAGAGTGTCTAAAAAAGTCAGCAGATGTTGTGTGTTGTATGGACCAAGACGGGGGATATGGGTGAGGACGCCGTTTTCTGAGATGGCGGCACACATAGTAATATTCCCTCCTCGTTGGCCTGGGACATCAACGGTCCAATGCGATTCCTTCCATGTCTTCTACCTTTTGCCAGATTGAAACCCGCCTCATCAAGGTATATGAATGTGTGCAGCGGTTCCCTGGCCTCCAGCTCCAGTACATGCCTTATTACAGAAGAGGGAGTGAGAAAAACTATGACAACTTTTCCTGTGTAACATAATGCATTTTAGACAACATATTGTACAGTATGCACTGTGAATACACATACACAGAATTGTCATGTAAGTGTAGTGCATGACACTACACAAAGTCAACAGTTTACAGCACTGAACATTAGAATATGCATAGAATGTTTTACATGTTTTACCTGTACATACTGGTGACGGATCTCCTTCACTCTGTCGCTGTTCTGTTCAAATGGCACATTGTACAATTGTTTCATGCGCATTTCATTCCTCCTGAGCACTCTGTCAATTGAAGCGACTGAAAAAGATTCAATATTCCCAAAGACGTTGTCATCCTCTATAACAGCACTTTGTATCTCTCTCAACCTTATGGCATTGTTTGCAATCACCATTGCACAAATGACTCCCTCTTGTTGCGGAGTAAAAATACGCCCTCTTCCACCTCTGCAAGGTTGTCTTGCAATCCTGTGTGGTGCAGAGTAAAATTACAGTAAATATGGCAAATCTTTACTGTAACACTACTGTACACTACAATACACTAAATGTGTGATGCAGTAAAGCTGTACGTCTAAATGTAAAATGTACAGTGACAAGTTACTGTCCCACTGCAAGCTTCATGTATGACACAATGACAGTAGTGCAGTGCAGATTGTTTAGTGCTGAATTACTGTCCATTTATACACACCTGTTCTCTTGACAAAATGTTTGAATAATTGAATTTACAGTGGTTCTCCCAACATTTGGCTGCACCCTATGACCAGCCTCAGCCATTGTGAGGCCATGATTGACAACATGATCCACAATTGTAGCCCTGATTTCATCAGGGATCCGCCTATGTACTTGGCCTCTTCTTCCTCTTCCCCTGTTTTGTCCCCTTCCCTTTCCTCCCCCCTCTTCCACGAGGCTGACCTTCCATTTCTGTGTCACAGTATTGTATAAATGGTACACACTATGTCCTGCTTGGTTCATATATGCTTGTAAAGTGGGGGTTTATGGGCTTCAGCTCTGACAGTGATTGTAGAGAAGTGGCTTATCATTGGTTGCAACTAATGCTTCATACACGCCTTCTCATCAGTGAAAGCTGAGATGCACCTGAGAGAAATTGTTCAATTTAGGAGACATTTTCAGGAAAAAAAAGATTTAAAAAAAATTGTAAAATTTGCTCGACAAATTTTGACAACTAGTTCAACATTTTTGTATGTAATGACTCAAGCAATGAAATGAGGACTATTAGTTTTATATGGAATGACTATTCAGCATTCACAAGTATAGTTAATTTTGACTGACATGACATAAGCAAATGATAATGTTATAAAACAGCAGAGAGTTGTATGAAAGCAATTGATGCATGTCCAAAAGCATTTGCAATTTGTTGGAAGGAATGAGAAACTGCTACTATGATGTGCACAAATGACTAAATGTTGTGGAGGTTGAACTAACTGTTGTGCAAATGTAAATAGTGATGTGAGAAATGCACCAAAGCGACTGAGAAAAACTGTAAAATGGTTTTCAATGTCTTGCTTTGGGTCCACTCTTGTATAGGCCTACCGATTGGGGTTTTCTGCATGGTGCTACCTGTTTCAATTTAGCATGCTGCTTGGCTAATCCAGGGAGCATTATTAAGAGAAGAGCCATCAGCTCCAAGCATAACTGTATTTCCATATGTTGCAATAAATAGTTAAATCTATGACAAGAGTGTACCTGACTGAACTTACTTTCTTACTACTGGTGAGATAAAACCATCCAATAACACTATGGTGCTGTGTAATAAACATTGGAGTCTGTGTAGACTGTAATACCTGGAACCTGGAACTGTAATACCTGGAACAGGTATTACAGTCGTGTTCTCTTACAGTAATTCTTGCACTTCACTTTATTGGCAGTATCTAAATTGAATGTAATAACAAGCATTACCAAGGATGAAGTATGCAGCTGCACTGAGGGAGAGGATGATGAGGAAGATGGTGCCTAGACCCAGATCTCCCATGGCACAGGCATTTGGACAGGCACAGGGGCTCTCCACCCAGATCTGCAAGGGCTCCCCAGTGCGGAGTTTCTGGTCCCGGATCAAAGACGTGGACTGGTTTGGATTGCAGTAGTAATGCACTACTGTCAGCGGCTGCCCGGCATGAACTTGAACAGGAGAACAAAAAAATGATCAGTGACATGAATTATATGTTATTATATTATATATAAACATGTTGGTATTTTAGCTCACCAAAGTATGAGACAGACAGCATCTTCAGGGTGTCATTGTAGTGGAATTCATTCCCTTCATGTCTTCCATAGCTGATATAGTGGCTAATGTATCTGTTGAGCCTGTGATACCTATTCACATGGCAAGATATAACATAATAATAGGGGATTCACCTGTCAGATGAGTAAAGCGAACACATTGGAACACTTTTCAAAGGATACAATTTAAAGCTCAATTCAATCTAAAAACTTATAAGTTTTAAGCTATACTCCCTAACATGTATGTGAGGGCCAGGGGCCAGACTTTTGTGGGGCCCTAGGCAGAAATTCAACCCATCTCTCCCCCACCCTTACATCCATTAGACAGACACACAGTGTACATAACCATTTTCCAAGTAATTGACAAACTGTTTTATAATAAACATTTCAATGTGCACCACAATCATCTACAGTTAGTGAAAAAAAATGTTAATAGAAAGTGTCTTCACATTTTCAGTTTGGGTGCCTCCTTGTGGTCACAACACTAATTGCACACATTACATACTGTTGAAAGGTGCTCTAAGTGATGTGACGCGTCTTTTAGGCTACAACATTTTTTGTTGTTTTTTACAGTGTGTTCAGGGGACAGGCAGCTAGCAGATAGTGAGGAGATGTTTGCTGTATGTGACGAAAAATGTTGTAGCCTAAAAAACGCGTCACATCACTTAGAGCACCTTTAATCAGATAGATAGATAGATAGATAGATAGATAGATAGATAGATAGATAGATAGATAGATAGATAGATAGATAGATAGATAGATAGATAGATAGACAGACAGATAGATAGATCTGTCTTGTTAGACTTTATTCACCTCACTTCGAGAAATGTGGTGCCATGGTTCTACTCCACTACAATATGAAAGAAAATATTGTACTTTTTACTCTTTACTCCACAACTTTTAGTAAACAGCTATACTTACTAGTTACTTCTCAGATAAAAATAATATATGATAAGCTTAAAATACCATGCATTGTTAAAGATTAAACCAGCTGGGCTCAATCTTTTGTACTAAAAGTACATTGAGCTGACAGCATTTCTGTACATTACTTTTAGGTTTTGAATGCAAGACTTTCACTTGTAATTGAATTTTATGTGTGGCATAGGTACTTTTAACTGAGCAGAGAATCTGAACACTTCCACCACTGTCCAAAACCAGAGGCATTGACACAAGTCACATAAATTGTCTCTTAACTTTAACATGAATTACCCTGAACTTCACTTTGCTTTGAAGTGGAAATTGCAGCAATAGGTAATTTGAGTTAGTATGACAGGATGAAAAAGTGTAGCCATTCTGCTTAGGCCTTCACCTGGATTCAAGACTTATGACTAAAAAGAAAAAACAGATAGGAAGAATCTTGACTTCATACCATATTCACAGTCAGAGTGGACAAACTGCCAGCTAAAGAGCTTAACATGTCTATTAACATATCCAATCAGAATGGAGCGGTTACAGAATCTGAATATTCACAATTAAAGGCGAGGTTGGAAACAATGCTTACAAAAAACATCTCTTTTGATTGAAGTCAAGAAAAATAGTAGCTAGATATACAAAAGAACTATTATATACTTATTTTGCAAGATAAAGCTATTGATATTAGTTTTCCTTAATCTTACTAATCCAATTGTTTTTAAAAGCTGGCAAAAAACGATCCCACTTAAAGTATTGTGTCTTATTCCTCTAAATTTGGTAAGAAAGTACATACAGTATGTGTCAGGGACGACTTTAGCCCTGTTGTAGCACCCCTAAAAAATTATTGCTAAAAAAAGTATTTGTTAATCTTTTGTTAGGTAAGGAGTTCTGCCCTAGGAATATCACAGCATCATGAACCTAAACCCAGAATGTAGATGCCTAGAAAATTCTGAAAAAGAATTCTGAGCCATTTTCAGAAATAGTACTTCCATTAGTCGATCTTGCATAAATCTTGAATTTTCAAAAGTCATTGATTTGGAAATGTCTGCTCTTCCATAGATACATATCTAATTTCATTGGTAATACCACCTCACCTTAATAATAATGGCCCTGTGGCTCAGCATTTAAAGGAAGTTTTCTCAGAATCTATCCTTACATAATTCAATGCAGAATAAAGTTTAAAAGAAAAATACACTAAAAGGGTGCCAGGCACAGCTAAAGCTCTGATCCTAGAATCGCCCCTGGTATGCGTCCAACAAAGTCATGCTTCATCGAAAAGGCAAAAAAAAATCAGCGTAACTACATGGGCACATATTTTGAATGTCTTGTCTACTCCACCTGACAAAGAGACATGCAGCGACGTTGGTACAGTCAGCTCCTGTCAGGTCCTCTGGCTGTGAGAAGGGCTGGCAGGGGCTGAAGGACAGGAGGATTTCTGCACTGACTGACATGTTCTCTGCTGACACAGGCTTCAACTGCCCCAGGAAACCCTCGGCATCTCCCATAGCGTTCAGGTTTATCACCCCGCTCCCATCCTTCATGATACACTTGCAGTTGTTGATTTTGAAGCAGCCCGACTTCTTAGCGGAATTCGGCTGAGGGGAGAGAGATGAGGACATTTTAAAACAAACTAAGAGCGTGAGGAAGACAGTTTGAAGGCTCATGGTGATATTGTGCATTGCACAGGATAGTGACAAGTTGCGTGTGGTTAGGTAATAAAAAAGCAGCTGACAGTATGGTGATGGCAGGAAAGTAATTAGAATAAATGTGATGTGCCATTCCGTACATTCCTAAGGCCCACCGTGTTCAGATCAGTGTCTTTCCAAATGCAGCAAAACACCTAGCATAACAGAGGAAGGTCTGTGGATTATACAGAGTAATAAGGATAATGTTCCTGAAAAAAGATAATGCACTTGAGTTTGGAAAATATAATTTCGCAGTGCTATGAAAACTACAAACACAATTCCATTCAGGTATCTCAAAACCTGGACAAATAAATCCAATACGATCTGCATGACTAGATATTGAAAGTATAACAACTGTATTTGTGTGGACTGATCCTTTATATTATTATGATAATCTATTCTTATTTAATAATGATACCTACATATTTGACCTGGACACAACAAACATGTATTGTATAACAATCCAGAGGTAACAATAGACATCTGCAAGTTGTGATACTTGTTGCAGTGATAGTGTGTCAACATTGGAATCCATTCTAACACTTTCTCAATCTTCTTTTCACTTATCAGTTGCATCCTTTTCATCCCCATTTAGCCTACTCTGCTTCTGATTCTATGGGTCTTCACATTAAATTAACAACATGTTGTACTTTTAATAGTAATGGGTATTAAACTACAGCCTTTTCGCTCTTTGCGTCATCATAAAAGGTGTCCACGTCATGATAAAACCAGTGCAATGAAGTTCAGTATTTACACACGTTACATTAACGTGCTTCTTTGATGCCACCTACAGGAAATGCGCCCATATTGGAACTTTTTACTAAGTTTTCTATCAAAACAAAGAACAGAGAAGTTCAGATTGGAACACACACAGAGAACGTGTGACTTAATTCCCTGCTCAGGACGCCATTACTCCACTCCGTGTCTTTACATAGCAATAATTTCTTTGCTGCTATGTTAATGTGCTGTATATCAAGTACAGACCCTTTAAGGTTCACTTACTAGCTTTATCCGGAGCTTTCAACCACATCTCACCGTCTCCATTATAACCTAGTACAGAAACCTTCACTCAATTAAGTTTACTAATATTCCCAATGTAAAATAAATCAACAACTCATAATAAAATTATAGATAGATAGATAGATAGATAGATAGATAGATAGATAGATAGATAGATAGATAGATAGATAGATAGATAGATTAGATAGATAGATAGATAGATAGATCAGGCCTCTGTGTACTGTACCACCCTCTGCTGGATGAGGTCTGACAATACACCATACACACTGGCTGTATGTATTGTAGCGACCGGCTGTGTATGAATCATTACAGTATACTGACTTGATTGGGCAGTGTATCACATATTGTAGGTTAATTTGTTAAGACGCTGAAGAGACACTGATGCCAAACTCCACTGAAACTTCAGCGCATTTAGGAAATCTTTGCTTTTTGGCAACACTGATAATCAAATAATATGTATGGCTTACAGACATGCTTATTGAATTCAATTTCAACCAAATAAATAGGTTTTTGGTATAGATTCATTCGTGTGACATCTTATATTATGTTTTACCACTAATGTACCTGTGCTAAAAAAAAGAGGGGTTTAAAGAGGGAGATTTTCATATGATTGTACTGTCTATGGTTCTCACACTACGTTACTTTGGTGAGCAGGTCGGATCTTCGGGGAGAAATGCTGGAACGCTTTACAGATGCTGATCTTGGTGAAACTGGATCATATTTTATGGAGAAAATATTTTTTAGGTTTTCCCTCTGATATCCTCCGGCTGCTCTGTCTCGATCTCTGCGATTTACTGAGTTTCCTAATAGACAGAAAGCTTTGCTTTACTGTTGCTTAAGTAATGCTAACCGCTAACTGTAGCTGCTGTCAGCCAGTTAGTTCAGTTAGCCCTGTTAGCCATGCTGCCAGGATTGGGAGCTCGGAGCATCAGGGGAGTGCTGGTGTTTATACCGCTAGCACAGGAGCTTTGCACCGCTGGAGGGTTTTCAGGTTTGGGGTGGGCCCGAATGCTAACTGTACCCATGTCCATATTATGGCAGCAATGTATAAGTAAATTATACTATGAAACTGTCAGGGTGCCAAATAATACCAATGTTATGCAATGTTGCTTTAAGCACAATCATACAGGAAGCAAAATCATGGTCATTATAAAATCAAAAAAGTTCCTGAAGTATAAAAAATAAACAATTGTTATGAAATAAGCTTGGAAATTGGTGTGAGAACTGCCTCTGATTTTTTTATATTGTACTTTGTTTGCGAGCTACATGACTTTGATTCCTTTATTCTATTTTTTTAGTCACAAACACTGACATGGCACCAGAGGGGTGGACCACGAAGCAAGTTCAACAGAGCCAGGGTTTCTTTGCCTTTGCTGGCTCGACGAAGCGCTACTGCAAATGCACGTCTGTGTACGGAGGCATATATCACCGTAACATTACAGCTCAACAAGTTTGCATGTATAGCATATTTCCTAAGTTGAGAATCTGTATCGCTCATAGACTGAATATTGACTATAGAGTGACGCTATTTCCAAAAGAGTTGATAAGTGAAAGGCGCTTTTTAGCTGATTTCATGCTAAAACTGGGAATTTCTGCCGGTCTCGCTTTGTGGTACAGCCCTCCAACAGTTGTTGTTGGAGGGTTGTTTTGCTATCTCGGGATTCAATTGTTGAAACGTTACAAAATTTAATTCGTACATTGAGTATTTAGAGGAGATATGTCAATGTTTCAGGTTTATTTTAATTTAATATAACATTATTTGGCCAGCGTTGGTGAGTCTTTGGTTTTGAATTGTGCCAGCTGCTTGGACTCCGGTATTCCTGTTTTCAAGTCTAGTTTCCAAATGAAACTTTATATTTCTGAGGGGTTTTTTACGCTTTCTGCAGGAACTAATGGGCTTTGAGTTGAGAGCAATATAGTTTATCATGTAATATAACAATTTCTGCCTTCTTATTTAAAGGGAACTTGCGTATTTTAATCCATCTGGATGTGAGATGAGCTCCTTTGAGGTGCTACTCTGCTGCCTGAGCTCCTTCCTCTTGAGTCAGCCCTCCCTTAGCTGCAGGAACACCCAGGTTATAATAATATGTTATTCTGATGCATTATTGTTATGCATCACTCCTCTCTTCAGTTCAAAAAACACAAACTGAGTTAATTTCAGTCAGTGGTCTAATATTTAACAGGCATGTTTTTTACCTTACAGTAAAAGTAAAGGGCTCACCAACACCAGAGTCAACGGCAGGACGACCAGTCTGATGATAAAAGGCCTCGGATCTGATGGAACACATGGACACTCATCACATCACACCACATTCATGTTTGTTAAGGAAATGTTTTCTTATCAGGCCATTGAGGTGGAGCTGGTCATCCACTAATCACAGGGCCAGTGGTTCCATCCTGCTGTCCAGACGTTGAAGTGTCTATTGGCAAGAAACTGAAGTAACTAAGGAGCAGTAGTCAACTTTTTGGCAAAGACACAGGCGACGTGATGCAACCCCACAGTCGGCCTTCATCCCCACTAGTTCTTTACCGTCTGTCTAGTGCAGGGGTGGCGAGCCTGTGGCTCTTGAGCCGTATGCAGCTCTTTGCCTGCTCCTTTGAGGCTCTTACTGTGTGCTGTGTTATTGGTGGATTATTTTTTTTTACTTTTTGAAACATTTCAGATAAGTAAAAAAAATAAAGCAATGAATGCATCTGCCAATACATTTGCCAATTATTTTAAAATAAAAAATAATGCAGCAGAGTTTTTTTATGGACAGATTCTGCAACCTGAGGAAAAACAGCGGCCACAGATCACCTTTTGATTAACCCTTTCACTGCTGAATCAGATTGTTTGAAAGCCCCTCTAGTGACAAATGAGTGAAAAAGTCGCTTCGAGGGGCCACAACCGAGTACAACCAGACCTAAAAAGGATTGTGGATAACAAAGACTGTCAGGTTTCACACTGAGTCAATCTAAGTAAGAAAACAAAAAACCTATGAAAACTGCTATGTATTATGACATCATTAGATCTGGAAGTCACTGTTGCTGTTGTAATGTATGTGTAGTGTGCAATCTCTGTTGTCTCGTTTTACCTTTTTTATTGGAGGTTTTAACGGAGTATCTGGCATTGGAGTTGCAAGGGCCTCAGATTCAACTTGTGCGTCTGGACTTGCCTAAAATCAGTCACCATCCTTTTCTTGTCCACTAGTTTCGTCCACATCCCGCATCTCAATGGGGTTGTTGCTAGCTTCATCCATGTGTAGCATGTTTGGAGTAACGTTAGCTTCGTTAGTTTTCTCCAGTTTCAATTAATTCAAAAATTTTTTGCATTTCAGAACCTTAGGAAACGGACAGCAGCCAATACAAACACACTATTAACTCGATAATAAAGCCGTAAAGTAGGCTATCTTTCAATGCAGGACAGCGCCACTTCTCACAAATACAGATAGGATTAGAGATGAAACGTTTAACTGACCACCAATTACCGCTGACCTGACGGAGCACCACGACCGGCAGCTCGCGGTGCTCTGTATCCAGCGCATAGTCACCTATTCTGGGGTAACTAGACCACCAACTACTGCTGACCTAACGGAGCACCACGACCGGCCGATCGCGATGCTCTGTATCTAGGGCGTAATAACCAATTCTGGGGTATCAACCGCGATCAGCTTCATGGGAATTTAAGAACTCTCTGCACTGGTGGTGGATGTCGTTGATGCACTTGCATCATTAGGTTGGCTTTTTTAATAACAAATCTGTCCATTTAATTCTCACTCTGATTACCTAACGCACATGCATGCACTGTGGGGGGGGGTGGATAGGATATGGAACAGGGGACTGACAGCGACATAACCAATCACATGACGGACGCTCCACTTAGAACCAATTGCAATGTTTAATTTTAAATGAATGTAGCCTACTGGAAGTCTGGCACACGTGGGTGCTCGAGCTACGCAGCACCCACGGTATCGGCGCCTATGGTTGCAGTGTTGTAAACAGAGAAGCGTGTAGCCAGCGCAGCAGCAGAACGGCTGTGTTTGTGCCTGCCCTGTGAGGATAAAGATTTTTGTGGATTAATTGGCATCTGTCGCTCAAGAATTATATGTGTTATGAACTTTATTTTTTTTTTTAACTAAATTGAGCTCAAGGTTTTCAAAAAAATCTGATAGGTACGTGCACCCACCGTCCCCACCGAAATCAACGCCCATGCATTTGATGGAGAAATCAAACTTCATGACAAGTCCAAATTGTTTGACTTTACTTGAGGACAAGGAAAAAGGAGAAAAAAAACATGACACAATTATAATGGTCTCATGACAGCCAATGTAAAACCCAACCACTTAATGGCCGTTTAATGTAATGTTAACACATAAAGCTAAATAGTTTCTTGAAGTTTGATAATAAGGCAGACTATGACATATTTATGACATTTATGTTTTCTAGGTTAATGGCAGCTTTTATTGTCTTGCTAAATGTCAAGTTGTCATAACACAGAGATTGTTGTGTTCGTTAATGTAAAGTTGTCATAACACAAACATCTCAAACAATGCTAACTTTGCTTTAAACGTGTCATAATTTACCGAATTACACATAATGACAACAGTCATAACCGTCATAATTATGATGGTGTCATATCAGTCTTATGCACAACCCTTCAAATAAAGTGTTACATTATATTCTACAAATAAGCCCAAAAAGTATAGAATTTCATTTACAAAGGTCATGTTTTCTTTTCGTCATAAACGGCATGAATAAATATTTTGGGTGGGTAACGTTTAAATTAACTTTATTTTGTTTTGTTCGTTTTATAGCATAAGAGGTCTAAATGCGATAAATATTTCATTTATTTTCTGTTATTAGAGTACAAACACGTCACAGAAATGTTTTATTAAATACAGGTAATGTTACTTGATAAATACTTCTTTACTCTGGCTTAAAATTCACACTGATTTTCTATTATATGGCCATGAAGTTGGCATTCAATTTCATCCTAAGTGGTTTAAAAAGGTCATAACTCCGTTGATAGGGGAAGTAGTCCATTCTGATAGCTATTTCCCACCTGACAGAATGAACTACCCTACCTTTAACCACAATTTTAGAGAAAGTAGTCCATTCTGATAGCTATTTCCCACCTGACAGAATGAGCTACCCTACCTTTAACCAAAATCATAGAGAAAGTAGTACATTCTGATAGATATGTCCTACCTGGCATTATGAGCTACCCTACTTTTAACTGCATTCATGGATAAAGTAGTGCATTCTAATATATATTTCCCAGCTGACAGAATGAGCTACCCTACTTTTAACCACATTTATAGAGGAAGTATTCCATTCTGATAGATATTTACCATCTGTCATAATGAGCTACCCTACTTTTAACTACATTCATAGATGAAGTAGTGCAGTCTGATCGATATTTTCAACCTGTTATAATGAGCTACTCTAATTTAACTACATTTACGGAGGAAGTAGTCCATTCTGATAGATATTTCCCAACTGACAGAATGAGCTACTCTACTTTCAACCACATTTATACAGGCAGTAGTGCATTCTAATAGATATTTCCAACCTGTCATAATGACCTACTTTACTTTAACTACATTATAGAGGAAGTAATCCTTTCTGATAGATGTTTCGCACCTGACAGAATAAGCTACTCTACTTTTAGCTAGATAAATTGAGTAAGTAGTGCATTCTGATCGATATTTTCCAACCTGTCATAATGACCTACCTTACTTTAACTACATTATAGAGGAAGTAATCCGTTCTGATAGATGTTTCGCACCTGACAGAATGAGCAACTCTACTTTAAACTACTGTACATTTAGAGAGGATGTAGTCCATTCTGATAGATATTTTCCAGCTGAAAGAATGAGCTACCCTACTTTTAATCACATTTATAGAGGAAGTAATCCATTCTGATATGTCCCACCTGACAGAATGAGCTACTCTACTGTTAACCACATTTATACAGGAAATAGTCCATTCTGATAGATATTTCCACCCTGTCATAATGACCAACCCTACTTTTAACTACATTCATGAATGAAGTAGTGCATTCTGATAGATATTTCCAACCTTACAGAATGAACTACTCTACTTTCAAACACATTTATAGAGGTATTCCATTCCAATAGATATTTCCTACCTGTCATAATGACCTACTTTACTTATGTTGTAAAGACTGCTATCACATGTCAGGTGATAACACAACTAGTAGCAATCCAATACTGGCAGGTGTATTGATAATTAGAAAACTGTTTTGATTGGTCCATTTTGAAGCACTAAAGTATTGGCTGCTGAAAATGAGGCTTTGCAATTTCATATGACAAAATAATTATATATCAGTCATTTCCCACAGTAGCATTTGCAACATTAGAAATGCCCTGGTTGTATATTTGAATAAAGTGAATTCCTCCTTTGTGAAAAAAAGTAAAATTTTCTATCAAAAACATGAGATTTTCTGGGTGATTGCAATCATTTGAATAATAGGCTAAGTTGTTTTCTTTTCAACTATTTTCATTGTTTTTATCAAGGGTTTTAAAATTTTTGCTCCTCCCATATAGGTATATATTATAAGACATTGAATTGATGTTTAACCAATTTATGCATCATATTTACAAAGATGAATGTTTTTTATATGGTATATTTATACATTAATCAATGTATGGTAAATAAAATAGAGTAACCATACATAGTGTATACTGTATGTGTAAGATACCTTCATTTCTCATATATTTTATTCATGCAGACTATGTCTTTAACATGTGATATTTGTATTGTATCTGGCATATCTGATCACTAAACTCATGTTACAATACAATAGGGCCCTATGTATTCATATACATAGGGCCCTATTTTAACAATCTGAAACGCAAGTATCAAACGTGAAACGCAAGTAGCTTTGTGGGCGGATCTCGGGCGCTGTTGTTATTATACCGGCGGGATAAATGAGTCTTGCGCCCAAGGCAAATCTTAAATGGGTTGGTCGGAAGTAGCTAGGTGTGGTTTGGGCGTAACGTGCAATAAACCAATCAGAGCGTCATCTCACATTCCCTTTAAGAGCAGGCGCGCTTGTTCCATGGCGGATTGCTATTATGACGGCGGATTTGCCTGGCGCACGCCAGCGGGAGCTGTCCAGGATGCGGCAAAGTAATAAATGCCCGTCTTTGCCGGGTGGCGATGTTGCTGATGTTGCTGCTCGGGCGCATCTCCACAGTATGGAGAGGATTGCTGCAGCCATGGAGCATGGGCCTCCAAACGCACCACTTGCTCCTGTTGTGCCCCTTCCTCCTCCCCCCACTCCATCTCCGTCCACCCGCTCCACCAGGAGCACATTGCCACTCCCGGACCAGATCCCGCCGGAGTGTCCAGCTGGAAAATTACTGTTTAAAAAGGGGGTGCCCCTTCTGTGGAAGCAATTTGGCGGTGTAATTAGGCGATGTAATCTCACAATAGCAGTTTAATTTGTCACTTACATATGAATTAATTGGTTCCAAATAAAAATTAAATAATGCAATTTGCATTTTCACTACTAGCATGGGCATTCTCTGACAATAAAAAGAAAATGGAAAAACCCTTTCACATTTAATATTGAAAGACTTAACCTTCTGTATGGTTGTATTTTGAAATGTGAATTCAAATGGACAACAATAAAGCATAGTTGGTTGGTTGAGTGTGCGCCCCAGGTACAAAGGCTCAGTTTTCACCGCAGTGGCCACGGGTTAAGGCTCTGACACACCAACCCGACGGCCAACCGTCTGCAGATTAAAAAAAAGGCAGTCGGACTGATCAGTGGTCTCCCCGAGTTGGTCCAAAAAGTGCCTCGGGACACACCGAAGCGACGCCGACTTGAGTGTACGTTCTGCGCGTGCGTCTCCATAACAGCAGGCAGCGCTAATCTGTATTGTCGCCCAAAAAATTACGGAACATCTCTCTAGACCCAGTAAACACAGAGCATGCTGTCGTCAGTCATTGTTTTCATCAGAGAGTGTTGATAGTAGTCAAGGATTGTTGTCGTCATTACTTGCTTAACGGAAAAAAATACAATGGCTAGAAGATACTGCCGTTGTCAGCTCGTGCACTGATTCGCTAGTCAAGGGCTAGCACTCCACCAATCAGATTGGTCATTGAGTGCGACGGCCCACTAGCAGATTCAACAAGTCAAATCGGCCAAAATGAAGGCCGACGGCTCCTCCGACTGACTCACCGACCTCGCCAGACGGCCGATAATCATGTTGGTGTGTCAGCGCCTTTAGGTTCCAACCCGTGGCCCTTTGCTGCATGTCATTCCCCCTCTCTCTCCCATTTCACATCTCAAGCTGTCTGTCTAATAAAGGCCTAAAAATGGCCAAAAATGATCTTTAAACAAAGAAAAGTCAACGGTCACTTTCTTAAATTAACTTTTACGGACCTCTAAGTTAAGTATTTTTGTTGCCTAAACTTAACTAGTTCCATTTCACAACGTTGACTACGTGTTAAAAAACTACGAACATCATGTTAAATAGAACGGTTTCGTGATTAAAACTGCCATCGCGGTCACGTGTTTCGGTCACATTTTTAAAATGGCCACTGTGCAACGGTCATATATGTTGTTTTGGGAGTCATTGGCAATCAACCTATTCTGTTGTGTATTTAAAAGGAGGTGTTAAAATATTTTGAAGTATACATGTTACCACATTACAGGAATATCTATATCCAAACATTTAATACAACCTAATGCTCTCCTCTCATTTGGGGTTTTTGGTCAATTGGATTCCAGCTTAGACTAACCAGTCTGAGATACTTCTCAGACACAGTAGCATTTAATCTCTTTAAAATTTGCCCCTCTGTAAAAGAACTGGAATCATTCCAATGAATATATCAAAATTGTAAGAGGTGAAAAAAGGAGCAGAGATCAGAGTTTGAAGAGTGAATTAAAATGGTAGTTCATAAATGTTATATTTTATTTCCGAATGAATCATCCAATGTCAAGTCCTTGCTGCTGCTGCTGCAGCATTTAATGATGATAGTTACAATGGTCACTCATCATTTCCTCAGGAAACATTAAAGACAATGAACATTCCTTAAAGCTGTTCAGTCAACCCAACATAGACTGTAAACTGGGCCAATTAAATGCCAACAAACATGTTGCATGAGTGTTACCATTTTCATATCTGAGTGATTATATCATTCAGGGATTTGCACGCCAACTCTGAGCATGTGGATGTGAGCTCAAGTGCAAACACACTAGCATGTGGTTTTAAAAGCAGATGAGGACCAGCAGCCTGTCACAGATGACTGGTGAGAACAGACAAGAGAGCTTCACATCTGCTACAGTGTCTCCAGTCTGCAGAAATGAAGGCTTTTATCCTTAGATGGTGTTTTTAAAACTTTTACACCATGACGGTAACCTGCTACAACAGTTGTCTCTGGGAACCCTGACCTGCTTCTAATGTGACATTGTGTTTGGATTTTACACAACTGTTAATGTAACTATGATTTATTATGCTATACAATTAGTTGTCTTAATCTTGTCACTGTTACTAGGTTTAACAATATAATCCTTATCAAGATGTTGACTACTGATACAAAATACTGACTACAGCTGCCACCATTATCAGTAGGGTTGGGCATCGAGAACCGATTCCTACTTGGAATCATTTCAAAAATTCCAATTCCAGTAGAATTGTTTCTTTATTGGAATCATTTGGAATCGTTTAGAGGATTTGGTTTCAAATCTGATCATTGTTTCCCAATTTAATATGCGCAAGTTTTGGCTTCCGTAGCAGCCAGGCGCTTGTTTTGTTGCAGCCTTGGAGCACAGTAAGCGGCGCTCTAGTGTGGTTTTATTTTACTTTGAAAAAGCCCTGTTAAACTGCAAACCACCATTGAATCAAAATAAAATGTTGCTCTTATTTGTGAAAATGGGCATGTGACCCGTTTCAACTCCACCCCTCAAAGAATCGGAATTGAGAATTGATAAGAACCGGAATCGAAATGAAGAATCAGAATTGGAATCAGAATCGTTAAAATCCAAACGATGCCCAACTCTAATTATCAGCCCGCTGTCAAATCCTATTTTACTTTTTAAAACTGTATAAAAAACAAACAAATCTTTTGTTGTGATGATATGAAATATTTCAGAACATTTGTATTATACCACAAATTTCCACCTCACTGATTCACCTAACAAACTGATTTCCTCTTCAGATCAAGAAGTCTGGAACCTGCCTAATCTACATGCATGAATAGAGAATGCATCGCCTTCTCCCCCATCTCAGGTGATGGAGGAGAAGGAGAACACAAATGATTACTCTTTCTTTAAGAAGTTTTTTCTTATGCTGTATCCATGGTGGGGCCCGCAGAGTTGAGCAAACTGGAGAATGTTGTCAGTCTGGAACTACTGTACAGCTGTAATCATCTTTTTCTGGCGATGTCAATGGGTTGTCGACTTGCGTGACAGGAAGGGCAATGGTTAAATGCACTACATTGTGTTGTGAAAACAGCAACTGATCTATGACAACACGGTCTCACAGCAGTTCGTGAAATGGTCACGATATTTTTAATCTATTGATTTGTGTACACGGACACGTTTATGTCGGGGGTTTTTTTTCATGGTGGTCGGCACGTAATGGGAAGCATCTATACGGAGGTTGGGTTTAGGAAAAGAAGAACGGGGAAAGGACACGTCACACGCCGGGACACGATCCGCGGTCTCTGCGGGACGCCCGATAAGAACGGGACGGTTGTGTTTAGGAAAACAACAATGGGGAAATGAAACACCACACACGGGACACGATCCCCGGCTTCCGGGGTGAAAGTCCTGTGTTTGACCCATCCACCACCCTAACCAACCTCCCATGCGAATTTTCGGCATTTCATACTACTCGCTACCATAGTCGTGCTGTGATCCCGAAAGATGCTTCCCATTGAAATACATCTCTTTAAATAACGGGCTGACCACCACGAAAAAAACAACAAACGCGTCCGTGTACACAAATCAATAGATTAAATAACGTGACCATTTCACGAACTGCCGTGAGACTGAAGCATTCAAGCCATTCGTTAAGATTTACTGTACAAACCCTTAATAACTCCTGACTTAGTAGAAAGTGGTGCCATATTAATAATACAAATTAATAATAAAACTCAGCCACTACAGAATAAACCACAAAGACAGTCGACTTCTGTTCAAAAGTGGATATACTCAGGTGAGCGGTCTACTTCCAGCACTTAGTGTTTTCAGAAATAAATCCTTTGATTCCTCTGGGTAAATAAATAATCCACTTCCAATTGATTATTTATCCTGCAGGAGATTACATCTCTTCCTGGGAGATCTAAAGGGTAATTAACGGCTGTGTGGGCCAACATTTACTGAAGTGGTAAATGATCAAATTCGTTCAGTTAAAAGGTAGATATATATTCACTGCCCAGTAGTCACACTAATGAAAGAATGGCTAATCATAACCTGGCTAGTACCCCCTCGACAGGGATTCATAACTTATGTGGCAAAACAATCAGTTGCCACTTGCCAGTCTGTTTTCTCCTAAGACTGCAGCTTTTGCATGTGAAAGCTGCGAGCACCAGAGAGCTTTATTTCAGTGTTGGCACCTGTTTGAGAGTGTTTGTTTGGGTGCGAGCCATTGTGGGAGCCCCGGCTGCACTTTGCAGATACACAAGCCTGCGCTTTCATGCCCAGACCCATCAAAATGGCCCTGTCAGGCTGCTATCTCCTGGGACTTGCTGCTGCAGTACAGGGGGATTAAAGCTTTTTATGAAGCATTTTCACAGCCAAAGGTGTGAGCAATAGCAGCCTGTGTGCCATTTTCACAACAAGGATGGACTTAACTTTGCTGGACGTTTAAACCCTGGAGCTGTGCAAAATGGAATTTTGCATCCAATTTGGACAACTAATTGGTCTACAAAGAGGGAAAGGTTTTGAAGGTTTTTATCAACACAAATGAACCCGCAAAGAAGAAGAAAAAATAGAAAAGACAATCCCCCTTTTCTAGCACATTGTTCAAAATCCTGTTAATTATACTCACAGAGAAGTGTGGTAAACTGGTCCAGAGTGTACTACATCTCCTGTGGACTGTGAGGTGAATGGTACAATGGAAACGGTTATTGTTTATTTTTGTTTAAGGTGCCGTATTCAGGTTGATGCAAGAGCTGTGAAGTCTTGGGGAAAATACCCAAAAGGAGCCTGTGTATTCATTAAATCCTCTGATGTAAATGGTTGCAAATTGTGGAGTTACAGTATATGTGTTTACACTTCTATACTTCAGTTTCTTCTCAGCATTGTTATCAGCAGTGTTAATCTATATTTCACTGATAAAATCCTGAAGCAGAGATCAGTCTGGAAACGAGCTGTAACAGCATTTTCAAAGTTTGCACACAACCTGTGACAATTAACAATCCCTTTAGCCCTCGTGTGATGAATTGCTTGTAGGAGAAGCCCATTTGTTACAGTCTTATCTTTGAGACTGCTGTTAAGAAGACTGGAATATCTCACACGAGACAGTACTGGAAATAAGTGGAAAACAAAAAGCTAGCTATATACCAGACTTGGTTACATTTGCATGAATTGTAGTCCACCAGAACATTGTAGTTTATTACACTTTGTGGCATAATGGGCAAACAAAGTAGATAGGCCTACATTTAAATAGCTTTCAGCATATTTTGGATACACATTAACACATTTTAAAATAAGTGTTTTTATGATGCATATTATTGATTAGATAAATGAATATAAAAATTCCCTACTGATTTTCTTTCTTCAAAATGTCCCTCAAAGGTGCAATACCACATGCACATTTAAAGTACCAGTAAACAATAAATGGTTGCCAGTCCAAATTCTGCGCACTACTTTTTTCACCTACTTCTACCATGACTTCTACCTGCCGTAGTAATGGAGATGCTGTCCATGGTGCTGATAGTATCTGTTTGCAAGCATTGCCCTCCAGTGGCTGACTGTGGCCATAGACATAAGTGGCTAGGTGGGTTTAAACAAATCCCGGAACTGAAGTGTTTGTTCCTACCCGAGTTACAAAACGTAATGCACCTTAAATGCTGCCAGTGTTTTCAGTGTTATTCAGTAGTATTTCGCTGTTCTTTAGTAAGTATGACTCTTTTGTCTTTTATCTGACGAGGGACGTTACATGTATGTGTGGCAGCAAACAGAGTGTGGGTAAAATGTACTCAGCCCTTAGGTTTATATAAACAGTTCACAATGCTAAATGACTGTTTGGTGCTTGCTAGTTTCAGCTTCGTTAGCATAGACTGTATAGTCTAGCTATGTTCGTTAGCTTTAGCTTGCCTGGAGATGCTAACTGACTAATTTATAGGATTTCTTCCTCGGTAGTAAACCATACCGTAAAATAGCGACGTCGTGTTGGTATGTAAGGTTAAATGACCTCAGCTCAAATAACGTTAGTAGCACATATTAGGCTCGTTCGAGATGAACTGCGCCTCGCCTGTAAAGTAGACGAGAGCAGGCAGCAGCAGCAGGGGGCGGGGACAAAAATCCGCTCTCAAATCGAACAGTTTTCCAGCAGCCTTCAGGCTGAACAGGAAGTGACAGAAACAGTGTGGTGCGATTCCGATTTAATAAAATGTTATCAGACCCATATATCTGCTCCTACACAGTCTCCAGTTGATTTTATTATGAAAGAGTAGCTGTCAAAATTCTCTACATGCGATGTGTTGCTGATTTTAATTAACAACAGACTGTAGATGATCTGTAATCTGAACAGATTTAGTCTCTCTGACTTCTAAACACCAGCCTCACAACATGTGTTCTGTACAGAATAAGCTTTTAAATCAGACAAATCGCAGTTAAAATCCCTCCGATTCAAAATCAATAAAAAGTTGATATAAAACGTCATCATGTTGAGTCGATTCTGAACCAATCACCTGTTCGATCAGCTGAGAGGCCGGCGTTTCCCAGCATGCACTGGGTCCGCCTGCGTCTGCCTGGCTCTTGCAGTTGGTGAAAACAAAGCCGGTCAACGGAAAGCCGTTCCACTCCCTATTCAGCCCCATTGTACCGAATTTGGTTGCAGTTCCACCAGAGTTCCACTGGGGGTGATCGCGGTCCAGTGCAAAATGAATGGGACTCTATGGAGCTAGACGGCTAAATGTGTCTCTTTCACCTGATTGTCGTTGAGAAACCTCAGATTTGATTGTAGTTTTTGCAAGTTCAACATGGGTTATAGGTCGAAAGTTGAATGAACGAGTACTTATGTCCTTTTGATTTCTTACAGGGTGAGTTGTTGTTGCCCATAACACACTAGCATTCTGCTAATGAATGCTGATTGGTCAGTGAAGGTCTGATTACGATCGGAGATCCCGCTTGACGGCATCCGAAGCAGAGCCTGAATGTCAGAGTGAATATTTCAGCGTGGTCTTTAAAACATCAGCAAACCTCTTTCTAGCATGTGTGTTGACAGGGAGAGCCGAACCTGTTAGCTGTGTTGTCGATGCCTCGAGAGAACAAAGGAAGCAACTCAGAGCTTGCCGTAAAGCAGTATCTCCGGCCGTATATGTGTATGACGTCATTGGCATTTTAAAAGGCTTTTTAGAACAAAAAAACGACTTTAAAACAATCTAACATTTTGAGGGGTATAGCTCCATAGAGTCCCATTCATTCTGCACTGGCCTGTGAGCGCCCCCTATATGGAACTCTGCTGGAACTGCAACCAGTTCAGAAGCCGGAAGTAACGAGGGAGTGGAACTTCTTCCTATATTAGAAATTCTTTGGTGAAAAGCAACTGCGCTACCTGTGTCTCAGAACTGCGGCCGCCTTGGTCTCGTGAGATTATCGTTGCCCACGTGGGCATGACATCAGAGCAAGGCGGGATCAAGTCGGACACAAATCTAACCGGCATGCATTGGGCGGCGATCGCCGGTAATCGATTCTGCGCAGATCTGGCTCATCTCGAACGAGCCTACTGTTACCAAGTGACATACGGGTTAGCATCTGATTGGGAGAACTGTTATCTGCATTGACATATGGTTATCTGATGCCAGAAATGTAAACAAGCTCCACAGCACAGTTTCTGGTTCATACCTCATTGCACCATTTCTTCTTCTTCTTCTTCTTCTTGTTGTTGTTATTATTATTATTATTATTATTATTATTATTATTATTATTATTATTATTGTATTACCTCAATAATATGCTTAACCCTTGTGTTGACTTCGGGTCAAATTGACCCGTTTTAAATTTTTGTTTTATATCAAAAAATATGGGACGTAGAAATAAGCGCTGAAAATGTGTAGAAGAAAAATCTAACAATTTAAAACGTTGGAAAAAGCAAAAACAAACAAAAAAGTACAATGTAAATTTAATGATTTGGTTCCACCTACTCACTGCCATTCACGATGCATTTCGATGGTCAGCCAGGAGCAATTGGTATGGCACTTGACAAAATTGCAATTTTGCCATTTAATTACAGAAATGTACTGCAAAGCAACATAAATTGTGTGATTTGTTAAATGGGATTCTAGTTCCCACCACAGGGTGGAGCATAGTGTTTTCCCTACCAAAAGAATGACAAAATTGTATAATTATGCTATATATTTAAAAATAAATAAAACAGAGGCGCAGATAGAGCGGTTTTCACACTTACAGGCAATTCGCTTCTCGTTCCTCTCTTTAAAAGTTCAATTCATTTTAATGAATGTTACGGGCTGGCTACATTGCACATGTAACGTATGTGGAGCGGACGTTCCAACACTAGGCTAACACTTTAATCAATGAAACTGGCTACTCCGGGCACGAGAGCAGCGCGTAGAGGTGCTCCGCGGAGCCAAAAAATAGTCATCTATTTATATATTTTACGTGAGGTGTGTGTGGCCCTTTTGCACAGAAATGGATCGTAAAGTGTCTATTTCTTGTAAATTAAACAAACAACTTAATGACCGTGATTGAGCGCATTGGCAGTTTCATTTTGAGAGTTTCTGTTACGGTTTGTTTTCTTTCACCGGCATCTAGTGATGGCCAAATGAAGCTTTGTGAACCATTTTCTCTTTTTTCTGAGCCCACTAGATGGGGCTCTCTCTTCAAAAAGGGTTGAAATCACACTGAATTGCCATTCCTTTAACCTTTTTCTTTGAACAGAGTGAGCTCAGAAAATAAAGCAGATGGTTCACGAAGCTTCATTTGGGCATCACTACCTGCATCCTGTGATAACAGCTGACTGTAGATTGATGTTTCACAGCGCTGTGCCAGCTCAAAAAACTGAAGAAACAACAACAATCCCTAAGCAAAAGCTCTCTGTCTCGCCTGTGACTCACGCAATCCTACGCCGTGTGTGCGCAGCAGGTGTAGCCAGTTAAAACATGCATTCCGCGGCACATACGCTCTAACGGTCCGCAGACGTTCAATGTAGCCAAAGTTGCGCAACCTTGCCCCAATTTTCAACTGTTTCTGCCGCTAAATAGTTGTGTGATGTGTAAATCAATGTTGTTTTTATTTGTTTTCAAAAATTATGATTCTTATGTTCTCTGTTACACATTTTTTTTACCCAGCTAATGGACTGACATCAGCTAGCAGAGATGCTGCTTAAGGATCTTCCCAAAGAGGCCCTGTTGCGGCCGTTGTCCAGGAAGGAAGTGGTGGGCATGTTGTTGAGGTTGACCATCTTTGGCGCAGCAACCTACTACAGCATCAAATGGGTTGTAGACGCTATGGACCCTACCTCCAAACAGAAAAACCAAGCCAAGAAAAGGGTATATTGAACATATTAAACTAAACTAAAGTAGCACATAACATTTACATCAGATCAAGGTGGACATAGCCATTTGTCCTCTGCTGTCAGTGTAGCAGATATGATTAAGGAATGACTGGAGCAGCATTTTGCACACCATCGATTACCCTTTTGTGTCTTCAGCTGAGTTGTGTGTCTCCTCTTTACAGGCAGAACAACTGATGAAGAGGATTGGCATTGAGGGCGTCAAACTAACAGAGTATGAGATGAACATTGCAGTTCATCTAGTTGATCCTCAAACTATGAAAGTAAGGGCTGTAATTCTTATCCATGACATTGAGATTATGAAGTGTCGTGACATTTCTACCCTTTTTATCATTGTACTTCATTATAATCTGCCCTCCTGCAGGTGTCCTGGAGAGATATAGCAGGTCTGGATGAGATTATCAATGAGCTGCAAGACACAGTCATCCTGCCCTTTCAGAAAAGACACCTTTTGGCTGGATCCAAACTCTTTCAGCCTCCTAAAGGTACCGCAGCATGTCATCTAATCAGATATTTAATGGTGAAATTTTACACATAATCTTTAAGGTTCGTGCTAACATTATAGGATAAAATAAGATGTACTTCTTTTAGTAATTGTGAGTGATGTATTAATGGATTGGAAACTACACATTGATGGCTAATGTTATTTAATCTTCAGTGCTAAATATTTTCTTTTTACCCAAATTGTCAGTTTTGGGGATGAGAGGTTTTATTTCATTAATCATTATTTCAATTCAGTGCACACTTCTAACAAAACACTTGACACTAATTATGAGATGTGATCTGTAGAATAATAATACACGTTTCATGATCAAACAGGAGCAGTAACAAGGGAAAATCTTGTACTGCATGCCCCCTTCTCACAATAAATAATTCAAATGCTGTAGATGGTCTGCTAATACTGTCAGCAGACACTTGGTTTCTTAACTGATGACCTACAGACCTGTACTCAGGCCAGCTGACTTATTTCAGGTTTTTCTTATGCCTTTAGTATGCTTTGTAGTGAAATATGTGTTATGCTGAATGGAGGTCAAAGGACTGACTTGAGGAACACTATTTTGCCATAAAATCTACTTGGTTACTTTTTCTGTATGTTCAGGGTCACCCTGCTTCTTTAGGTCTACCAAGAATGCATAGTCCCAGTGATTTATAAGTATCCAAGAGGGAAGCAACTTTTGTAACAGGAGCAATACTGTTAACTCGGTATGGAACTGAAAAGTGCTGAAGAAAGTTAGCCTTTTAACCTCACGGTCAATATTTATTTCTTAATATATATAACAAAAACAATGTCAACCAAGTCGCTGTTACAATTTCTGACTGCACTTACTTTCACAAATGCTAGTAATTTGAGTTGAAATGCATCAATGGCAAGCTGACTGGGTTTTATGATTCATGACTTTGACAAACTACAGATATTAGAATTTGTTATAAACCCCATCGGTTTGTTTATTAGCCATTCTCTTTCTCATTATTGTTAGAAAGTCATTTGGTGCATTATGCCTCCATTTAGAGCTGTGTGCCCAAACGCACCCGACACTATATCACACAACTATCACAGTAGTTGATATGAATCACTATATATATATATATATACAGGTATAATAAGGTACATAAACTGTTAAATCATGTAAAAAGTATTGTTTTGCTCAAACAAGATGTATTTTATAAACGTACACATGTGATTTAAAGGTACTTTAAGCGATGTCACGCGTTTTTTAGGCTACAACATTTTTTGTCACATACAGCAAACCTCACACTATCCGCGAGCTGCGGGTCCCCTAAACACACTGTTAGAAACGCAGCCTCTGTAGACAGCCTAGGGTCCACAAACACCAACAAAAACAAAGTGGTCCAACCTGAGGCCTGTACTACGAATCTAGATCAACATGCCCTGGATTTCTTTCAATTATCCGGCTTCACTAACCCTAACAACCACGGTCCCGCATAACCTGTGTCACGACGGTGGTTAACAACTAGTTCAATCAACTCAGTGTTTCCCAATCCAGCAGCGCACGCGTTCACATAAAAGAGGCGGTGTTTGCGCACCACGACCAATCGCAAACATCTACCAGAGCCGCATATTTTAAACAAGAAGAGCAAACTATAATTCTACATAAATATGAAGAACACAAACACGGGTTTACAGGCAAAATGCAGGAAGGAAAGCTGGCAAAAAGAAAAAACGACGCAGTTTTACGTAAATCACAACGCTTATCCTATCAATATCACTTCCAGTGGTGTAGTCTACGTGATAGTAAGCTCCAGGATTTCTATATAGGCTACCCACTTAAAAATTCCCAATGACACGTAAAAACATAGGGTACTTTCCATTATATTTTTGATAAATTTTGAATTGTCATCCGTGCTTTTTTTGTTAACATCTACAGGCTGAATAAAGGTATTTTTACCGTAAATTTGTGCATTAAAGTGTATCGGAATGCAGGAAATGAAGTCGTTGATGCTTAAAACTTCCCTGGGTGAGGACACCCAGGCCCCCCCACTATGATATGCCCCCCTCCTCCCCCAAAGGCAAATTCTGGCCAATATACAGTAGACTACAGTACACCCACTATAATAGCCTACATTAGACTACACTGGTCACTTCCCCATCAGTCAGGCACAGAATCTGACCATAATTACACTTGTGCTTTCCGTGAACTGTCGTTGCTTTAGCCTTTTATTTCAGTTGAAACCCTGACAGTGGTAAGCGATCGTGAGAGAAAATAAAAAAATATCAAAACATAATTCTAACCGATGTGCGTATTGGCAACACACGGCTGAAGAAACCGACAAATAGCCGATATGTAATTCCCTCCTCTTAAAATCTATATCTTTCATAAAGATACCCATCAGTGAATGTTAACAGGGTTGTCGTTCTCCAAATGTTTTAACTTTTATGAGCGCACCTTTTTTTTTCTCTCTCTCTCTCTCTCTCTCTCTCTCTCTCTCTCTCTCTGCGCACCGAGCTCTTCCTGATCTTCTAAGAACGGTGACGCCGTTATCAATTGAGTATTGATTGGTCAGTAGGCGATGCTTTAACACCGGTTTATCTCTAATCTCCAACTTAACCTGCTCCCGGCCAGGTTAGGTGTTCAGCATGAGTTACCACGGCGATTGAACCTGGTAACAACTAATCCACCTTCGTGGTACAGAAAACCCTGGGTTGAACCTGAAGTTAGCTCGTTAACGCCAATTCTTGCTTCGTAGTACAGGCCTATGGACCATGCAAACCGTACACAAACCGTGTTCCAGTGTTCAGCCAATAACGGACAAGAAGGATTTGAGGGGGGGGGGTTAGTGCGCTGAAGCACAGAAGGCAGGGAACGGGATGAGGAGGAGGGAGGAGCGAGCTAGTCTTGAAAATACTTTAAACGTCAACAAGAAGTAATGTCACCCAAAATCGCTTAGAGCACCTTTAATATATGCTGGAAGTCTACTTCATTTAGTACAAATTTTTGTATTTCAAACCAAAACATAATATTTTGTCCTTGCAGGTGTTTTATTGTTTGGTCCTCCGGGATGTGGGAAGACCATGATCGCCAAGGCAACAGCCAAAGCCTCGGGCTGCAAGTTTATCAACCTTCAGGCGTCCACGCTGACCGACATGTGGTACGGCGAATCACAGAAGTTGACTGCTGCGGTCTTCTCATTGGCTGTCAAAATCCAGCCCTGCATCATCTTCATTGATGAGATGGGTGAGTTTGATTACTTTAAAAAAATGCATTAGTTTATTGCACTGTTAGATGTGATTCAGCTTTATCTTTACTCAAGTAGAAATTATTTCAAATAGCTGATACTGATATTGTTATGGTGTTTTTACAGTTTTCGTACCAACAAAAAAAAAATCATGGGTTTTTGACAAAAATAGTTTTGTCATGCTGGAAAAGCAACTAAAGCAGCATTGGAAACCTTTCTTTTTATAGGTTTGCAGCTCCTTAAAGTGCCCATATTATGAAAAAAACACTTTTTCTGGTATTTGGGGTGTTCTTTTGTGTTTCTGGTGCTTCCACACACATACAAACTTTGAAAAAAATCCATCCATGCTGTTTTGAGGGAGATACGTTTTCTGAATGTGTCCTGCCTTCAGTCTCCTGGTGAGCTGTTCAAAATCGGCTCGGACTGTGACGTCACAATCCGAAATGAGCTGGCTAACCGCAACCGTTAGCTCGTAGCGTTAGCATTAGCATGCTAACGCTAATGCTAACACTAGCATGGTACCTCGTTCTCAATAGCAAAGCACTGCTACAACACACACAAGTTCACCATAATCTACAAAAGAACTACTTACATGTGCGCCCTCATTTAGAAGTCTCCCAGCTAATCCTGCCTTGTAACTGACTGAAGTTGGAGAAACAGCTTTCTTTTACTTCTATGGAGCTAGCTAGCTGACAAGATCTACATCTGAGCTACTGAGCATGTGCGAGTGCAATCAAAGATAGTACAGAAGAAGAAGAAGAAAAGAGGTTTCACTCTGTAGCTAAAACAGAAACCAGGTGAAAAGAGGATCTGCAGCAGTGAGAGAGTGCTGTGCAGTACAACAACAATATGGTGTTTTTTTGAAAATTAAACCATGTAAACCTATTCTGGTACAACTTTAAAATACAATTATGAACCTGAAAATGAGTATAATATGGGCGCTTTAAAGCATATTCAGTCTTAGCACTTTAACAGACTATTTAATCATTATGTCCCCTCTATCACTGTAGAACGAGTTTCAAAGCCTGACACTGTGAGCCCCAATTGCTTTTATCATTCTAGTACCAAAAATGCTAAATTGTCATGTACAATTTATATAATAAAAGTGTAATACTTAGTGTCGTCTGTTTATCGATACAGCATTGTCACTGTATATTGTGATACTATGCTATATCGAGGAGCAGATGAGTTTTGTGTAAATTCTGTCTTCATCCTTGTTTTTGCTCCTTGTCTCTTGTTTGTTTAGAGTCATTCCTGAGGAACCGTTCCAGCCTGGACCATGAGGCCACAGCCATGATGAAGGCCCAGTTCATGAGCCTGTGGGATGGCCTGGATACTTCCTCAACCACCCAGGTAACACAACCAAAGCTCTTTCCTATACGGTTATGTACGTACCAGGAGTTGCATGATCCAATGCTGGACAGCCTGTAACGTTAGCATTAGCATTTACAGTAGCTCCTGCGTGTCTTTACACAAACAGCTGACCGCAAACATCCTTTAGCGTAGCAGAAATCCAAACAGCTACAGGCAGCTCTCATCGTCCTTAGCTCCAATATCTCATTATGTCCCAAATGTTTTGTGGTTTTTAAATAAAGTTCAAAATACCTGCCTACCTACCCGATACCATTTTTTGCTTCCCGATTCTGATACCTGAACTTGTGTATCGGCCGATACCGAGTACCGATCCGATACCAGTGTGTCATATATTTTATTATGTTTTAACAACTGTATACTACTATCCCTGTATGGATGTGATATGATTTCTGTCTTTGTTGTCGGTCTGGCTCAGGTTAAACTTTTTGTAAAACATGAACAAACACAAACAATGAATGTCGTAGAACTTTCTTTTATTATCCAGTCTGACAGTCAGTTATAATGGAAAAAGAACTTAAATAAACTACTTTAACGTAGATTTTCTTTACGGCTTTATTATGTGGTATTGGATCGGTGCATAAACTCCAGTCCTTCCCGATACTGATACCAGCGTTTTAGGCAGTATCAGAGCCGGTATCGTACCATCTCTAGTAAAAATTCATGAAAAAGGACAAGTTTGGGAACGGGCAACACAGATTTTGATAATGAACAACTAAACACGTTACACACTGGCCCTTTAAGCTCAAAACGTCGTTGTGGAGGAATAAAGTCGAGTAGTCTGTGCAACCCCTAGTACATACCAGATTAAGTACATCCCAGATTAAGTCCCACTTTTCTAATGACAGGAGAAATCCTACCCAATACTGTTTATTTGAAAGACGCTCAAACTTTACTAAATCTAAACCTATATTGCATGCAGGATGTCGTACCTGTTCCACATGGTGCCTGTCCTGTGTTTGAAGAGTTAATGTTAATTGACGGCATAATGCATTCACACTGTGATTCTTATGATTGTAGGTGATGGTGATGGGAGCCACAAACAGGCCACAGGACG
This sequence comes from Perca fluviatilis, assembly GCF_010015445.1. Classification (NCBI taxonomy): domain Eukaryota; kingdom Metazoa; phylum Chordata; class Actinopteri; order Perciformes; family Percidae; genus Perca; species Perca fluviatilis. The sequence goes on from NC_053117.1 coordinate 13,996,098, forward strand.
TGGATCCAGCCATTCTGCGCAGGATGCCTACCACTTTTCATGTTGGCCTGCCAGTAAGACACATACACTAGCACAAACAGTTGTCATCTATGAAAAGTAAATTAATACACATGAATTAATACAGTATGTAATATGATGGAAGAATCAAATTTACTGTCAAATGTTTGGGGCAGTTTTATCCCAGAGTAAAGTGAAATTAATATATTTTTAATACAGTACAATAAATCGTGTCAGATATAGACCCTTTGCACGTGACGTCACACTCTACTCCCTCGAATTTTGAACGCCATGACGGACGGCGGAAGAGCTATTCTGTAGACGGACGGCAAGTCAAACGAGAACGTGTTCGCTGCTTATATACTGTGTATGGTTCACTGTTCTTGTTCTCACGAGTCACATACACAATCTGCAGAGTAATCCTCACCAACACAAGCATGTGTATGTATTGCCTTTCTGTTTTAAATGACTGATAAATAATAATAATAATAATAATAATAATAATAAAACTTCCTCACCCAGCTAGCTGCCGTGCTAACAGGTCCCACATAACTATCATCGGTTATTCACTGACCTACATATCCCAAAAGAAGCCCCTTCCCGTCATTTTAACTTAACACACATACAAAAATATTGGTTAAATTAAAGATGACATGGCACGGAAACTAGCTTCAAAAAGGCCAAACAACTGAATTAAATGCGGGTCTGCGGAGCTCCTACCCCGCTTAACCGATCCAGCTAGCTGTCGAAATATCCACCGGTCACCCGCAAAATATAATCACAGATTAGACGATGGCTAGATGTTACATTATGTGTGGTTAATACTAATCATAGACACTCCATGATTTACTGCATGGATTAACGTGTGATGAATTATTTCCCAGAGCTGGGATGCGTTCAGGCATCCATTAGAGAGTTGCATCGGCTCAGCCAGTGAACAACGGTAGCCTACATGCCTGTAGCTAGCTTGCCCTGCTAGGTGATAGCTGTTAGCTGCTAGCTGCCGTCCTGTGAGTGTATTCAGACAGGGTTCTGTGATAATCATCCCAATAACAATCCACGGTGGTGTGGCTATGTCCTCCAAGGGACAGGTCGTATCCGCGTTGAAGTGTATTCCCCCCTAAAAAAACAAACAGTAGTGCGGTAGTAGCTGCTAGGTGTAGCAAGAAAAGGTAAACAGTAGTGTGCCGATCGGAGCGTAGTGTGTGAAGAGCAGATTTGTTTATAAGGGAAGAAGCTTGGAGTAACGTAACTATGGAGAATATAGCAGATATACAACACCGGGAAGAGCCTTTTGAGTTATATGGTCGTCCTTATTTATTCGAATCCGAGTATACAGTCGAAGAACTAGCCTCACAAGAGTTGAAAAGAACGAGACAGACAGAGGGGCAACAGGCAGATGAACTTGCTGCTCCAAGCGCAAGCTAAAGCTAGCCTTCAGTAACTGGAAGACATAGCCACACCACCACCGCTCCATGTATTGTTATTGGGATGATTATCACAGAAGCCTGGCTGACTAGCTACACTCACCGGACGGCAGCTAACGGCTAGCGGGGCAAGCTAGCTACAGGCAGGATCGAGACAGGGACCAGGGTAGGTGAATTTAAACAATGTCTGAAGAAGATGATAGTATTATTATTATTATTATTATTATTATTACATTTTATTTAGTGTTATTTATTTGAAACTAATGAAACTTTCCGCTCGTCTAATACACTATTTAGCTTGTGCTTCCGGTGATTCTGCCGTCCGTCATGGCGTCTTCACGTGGTCGTGGTCACGTGTTTGCAAAGGGTCTATAAATACCTATTGTTTATATATAATGTGTTCAGGCAGTTGTAATGGCACTTAGGCAGTGTCTAATCATTAGAAAGTCTTTAAACTGGTGATTAGTTGCTAATTGATAGGTGCCTTCTTTTTTTGATTCATAGGTTGCACATTACTATGCTTTAAAGAACCACTGTCCTTCTGTCTTTGCAGAACACAAGACAAAGACAGGACATCCTGAGGCTGATCTTAGCAGGAGAAAATGTAAGATGTGATTTTCTTTTTATTCAAGTCAGCTTTTGTCATTGTCAGGGACCATTTCACAGCTGTATTTTCACCATCAAATCACATCAAAGTAGATCAGATCCCCCACGAACACTCATTTTTTAAATGTGTCTCACATTGCTGTCCTGCTTCTCTACTCAGCTGAGCAATGCCATTAATCTAAAGGAGATTGCTGAGAAGACAGAGGGTTACTCTGGCAGTGACCTCCGGGAGCTTTGCCGCGATGCTGCCATGTACAGAGTCCGGGACTACGTCCGCAAGGAGCAGATGAGGCAGATCGCTCAGCAGCTACAGGACTGCGAGGAGGAGGAAACGTACGACTCACATTCAAACACCCACAAGATTTCATAGCCTTTGGGTCCACTGAGCAGCTCTTTGTTTAAATACAGTACCTACCCTAATCCGTCAAGGTTAGACAAGTGTGGGTTTTTTGACAGCAATATTATTTTAAGTGATTTATATTCTGGTACTCTCAAACTTAACATTTGACTTAATATTCCCACAAATGAAACATTCTTTTCAGTTTTCAATGTGATATTAAAAGTAATGAGTGAATACACATTAAAATAATTCCAGGCAAGTTTCAGGCCTCACATACAGAGTCATTGGAGTGTTGATCAACTTCACAAAGTACTTTATAGTATTTTATAATTTTTTTTTATAAAAGGCTAAATATCTTATCTGTGTAACCCATGCTTCAGTTGTTGCTTGGAGCAAGGCACTATTGCTACAAAAATAAAGATTTTTAACTTGTTAAGTTCTCAGCACTCTAAACACTAAGGTACTAAGGAATAAAAGGAAGCAGAACACATTGCTGAAGGCTCTCTACAGACATGCAACCTTACTGTAGTTCTCAGTAATCAATGCACTGAGTTGATCCTGTAGTCTTTTTTTTTTTTTTTTAAACGCCCATTGAGAAGTTAGTTTGGGCCACAGCTATTGGTAGCTGTGTATAGGTCACTGTGTCTGACCTCTGACCTCTTTTGTCCTTTGCTCCAGACCTATGGATGAGGACCGGTTGCGGCCAGTCACCCAGCTGGACCTCCTTTTCGGCCTGGACAAGATGAAGGAATCTAAGCGGGCCACCGTCTCCATGTTGCCCATTGTGTCAGAGGTACCCCTGGACTAAACATCAACACTGCACCACGGCGAGAAACGTTTTCTTCTGGCTTTTCTCCGCAGTGCGTTCCAACTCCCCAACAGAGGCTCCTCCGACACGTCAGAGGTGTAGTTGAAAAAGCCAGAGAGCAGCCACACCTTTCTTAACGTTTATTTATCCAGGCAGAGTTTGTTCTGAGCACGCTCCCTTTCAGCACAACTCTGTCACATGTGTACAGTTACAATACATTCAGAAAATCTAATGTCTTACTGGCCACTGTCAATCCGCCTCGTGCATGAAATGTGCGTACACGTTTGCGTACAATTTAATAACTTTTGTGGCATTCATCAATACTAGTTTTTAGGTAAGATCAAAATGTAAAGGTGCAATATGTAATGCTGACAGCTAGTGTTTAAAATAGTTACTGCAGTAAAAAATTCAAAATGCTGGAGAGAGTCGTCGCCCCCGCCCCCTCCTCCCCAGACTCGAAGTTCACGGAGGTTGCCAGGCTGAGACCGCAGCATCCGCAACAATGTTGCTAGACGCTTGTCTCACATAGCCAGACATTACTTCACAGTACAGCGGAGTAGCTAACGCTAGATGATGGCTATATTGACGGTCATAAAAGCCCGTGCTCACGCGGAGCTCTGCACCCAACTGACAGACTTTTTCGGCTTAGAATTACGGTAGGAACCGCTAAAAACCCAACAACCTCGCCATCCTCTCCACCTGACTGACGGACACACTTCCTAGGCTTAGAATTACGGTGGGAACTGCTAATAACACATGCTAATGCTTACTCGGCGTTCTTTTGGGCTCTAAGCTGACTCCATCTTTCAAATACATCTCCAGTATTTACCCAGGGTTTGTTACATCTCTGGTCACGCAACATGTCGTCTTTTTTGTTTCGGTTGGGTAGAATCTATCTCCGTTGATCCTGTTTATTTGTTAAGTTTTTACAGGTATATCTGGCAACCCAGCCTGGCTGTCAAACTGGGCAGTTGATACCAACACATAGGCCAAAACACAAACAGAAATTCCGTCACGGAATGGAAATTTCAAAAGGAGAAAATACTGGTATTAGCATTGTTGTCAGAAAAGATAGTATTTCAACTTAGCATGTTTCCTTAATATCTGATGATGCATTGGGGTCATTTGGGGATTTATTATAGTAAATATATTACATATTGGATGTTTAAGAGCGCCCTGGAACACACACAAACCAATACGCACAAAAGCCAACTTACGGTTTGTGCTGTGAAATATTAATTATGAGGATGAAAAAGCAATTTACTTCATGAAAACACAGAAACATGTTTTACAATTACGTACCTATTTTATCATTTTAAAAGTTTACACAAGATGATTAAGTGGAAGCCTACCTGCACGCACACACCTGTCCCGCTGGCCGGGGAGCGCACACGACTCCTTTTTGCTACAGTTCGTGGGTATGCGGTAGAATCAAGGCGCTGCTGGAGATTGGGAGGCTTAAGTGTTATTACATGATAGAATTTTCGTAGATCTGCATTACCAACTTTCAACATAAATCTAGCTTTTAATTTAAAGTGATAACCAGAAACTGACGTGCACTCTCTCAGTGGTACACTCGATAAACTGAAAGGCAGGTGGCAGGCTATTATACACACCTGAAAAAGTGGACAAAATGACTATGGCCTGCTATGTTCAACACAATATTGCAATGCACCATGGTGTCCCCCCACCCCATCTGGCACCACCTTAAGACATGGGTGATGGTTTCGTGGAACCTGAGCACAGACATGGCGTTGAAACCCAACAGTGACTCATTTTGTTACATTGTAAAGGGTTTTTATTCTTGTTTTTTAAAGTTCCTTTTATTTCTTTGAGAGTGTTATTAATTTGTCAAAATGTGGATGACATATGCTAAAGAGTCTTTCTTAACGAAAAGAAGAACCTTTTTTTCTTCTTCTTTTTGCTGCCCTTATGTATTTCCCATTCTTGGTAGGTATTTCCGTTCCTTGTTCTTTTATTTCTTCTTTTGTCCGAGTTGGTTTGTGGTTTGCATACAGCATTTGAGTCTGCTGCCCTTATATGGGATTATTGGGACGTTTCCCTATGCTAATTTCAAATTACCTGGCCTGTGCATCCAATTTCAGATCAAATGCATTTCACTAACATACTGGGGTGGGCAAGAACAGACTGGCAAGAACAGTCAAAGCACGTTTCATAAATCCAACATAGGTTTTTCAGATTTTCCTCTTATTGCTTTGTGCAAGAACTAATACAAGAGAAAATAAAGAAAACATAGCAAAGCAGGCTTTTCCTGTCCGTTTAATATGTGTAGACAAAAACAGATAAACATTTAAATCTCAAGTAGAGATGTTGTCACCATTTAAACCCTGTAATAGGAACCACAGCTATAAAGACCTGAGCCAGGGGCAGCAATAAATAACAGTTATAAGCCATGATATCAATATCATCATTACCCTGCTACTAATAGCTGTAATATTATGCTTACCTGATTTATCACCACTCAGTCCTCAGCTGTTAGCAGATGTATCATGGGAATGGGAATGTGGAAGCTCAATGCTGGGTTAGGCTTCAAGACTTGGAGTGCACCTGAAGTAACTCAGTCCAGTGAATGGTCCTATGTAACGAAAAGTCTTCTGCACTTTTTCCCAGGCTAAAACAACAATAGCTGTTACTGCGTACCGTTCAAATCATGGCGGTGTTTTTTTAGTGTCATATTTATTGTGCCATTATCATTATAAGTCAGTTTCCATTGTTCTGCTTTGAATATTTTTAATAATGAACTTTTCATGTCACGCTTTGTGCATCAATCAGTGCTGTCAGGGTTTTTCTCTGTTAGTTACTTTTATTCACACCTTAAGGAGAGCATGGCTTTAAAATTCAAATGCTTTTAATCAGCTGTCAGTCTCAAGTTGTTGTGACATGCTTTTTCTGACTTTCCTCTGTATAAAAAGCCTCATTATTCGCCACATGGTCACAGCATGTGTTCATGGATCTGTTCATGGGTCTCATACAGACCTTTCTCCCACTGTGTGTGAGCAAGCCAGGGCATTTCAGGTCATTCAACCATGACCACGTGGTGGTGCTGCAGCTACACTGTCTTGTTATTACTGAAGCAGGTGGAGCAGACTGACAAATGGACTGCTCACATGCAGAGCAGTTTTATAGCATTGTGGTGCGATAATGAAAAAGAGGAGCCTGCATACGGCATTATTGGTTCATTCATTGATATTTACACTAGATCTGTTGCTCTTTCTTGGAGTACCTCAGGTGACAGTGAAAGGTCAAAGTGTTGCCGTGTAATTTTGACGATTGTGTCGCTGCTGGTTACAGGTTTCCTTTCTTGGAGAAGGGAAACACTTGTGCAAATGCTTTTTCTCAATGCAATATCACATCATCAGGTCTTATTCTATGGTCCATATGCAGTTACTGGGTATTTACACTGTCAAATATGTATGTGTTGAATATGATGTTAATAATGTACTGTGAAGTGTATTTATTAAATGACACTAAAAACAAATGGCATTCTTTTTACCAGAAAAATGTTACCTCGATTATTTCAGCATGGATTCCTGTTGGTCCTGTTCCTGTCCTTGTTTACATGTATTACACGTAATAAATGTCATAATTTCCAAAAGAAAGTTCAACTTTTGGAGATTTCAAACAATGTATATTATAATGTCCAAACCTACTTATTACTAGTGGTGTAACGGACCATAGTTGATCCGTGGTCTGTATGGATCAACACTCAAGGTTCGGAATGCATGTGAACCGCGGATCAATTGCAAAGTTTAACCATAGTATTAGTGTGTGTGAAATGCATTTTTACTGTCGCTGTTACTTAAAGTAAGCTGATAAATCTCTATGAAGGGTTGCTGTGAAAAGATACAGGCAACGCAATGTTCACTTCATGTGAACGGCGCATGTTAAAATCCGGTGCTTATATGGCACCGGTGCCTTAACTAGCGGTATCTAAAGCAGATTTCGGTGCCGCTTAAATGTCTGCACTGCTCTCTGATGCTCCGAAACTGACGTTGCAGGCAACAGAAGCATCGCTGCACGTCACGCTATTAAACACTAATGTTACGGTTGGCATTGGGTCACGTTAGCCTACCGTTAGCTAGTAGCTGGATTAAACTGTTTAAAATGTTGACAGCTAAACTATAAACGGTGTAAAGTAGGGCTGGGCGATATGGAGAAAATCAAATATCACGATATTTTTGACCAAATACCTCGATATTAATACCGCAACGATATTGTAGGGTTGACTATTTGTGCTTTCACAAAATATTTACACAATGAGATTTTTTATAAATAATCACCAGTAATGTGGATATAATGACTATGTGGGTAAAGGCAAATAATAGTTTACAGTTAATAACAGTTACAACAGTCTGGTAAGTTCAGAAAATGACATCACTTAACTGTAATGCAGCCTTTAGAACCAGGAAAAGACACTTATGTCATATCACGATATTACGATATCCAAAATCTATTACGATATCTAGTCTCATATCACGATATCGATATAATATCCATATATTGCCCAGCTCTATTGTAAAGTGTGTTGGTATTTCACCATAGAGGATTCCAACACCGGGACGTACAGTGGGGCAAAAAAGTATTTAGTCAGCCACCAATAGTGCAAGTTATCCCACTTAAAAAGATGAGAGAGGCCTGTAATTTTCATCATAGGTACACTTCAACTATGAGAGGCAAAATGAGAAAATCCAGAAAATCACATTGTAGGATTTTTAATGAATTAATTAGTAAATTCCTCAGTAAAATAAGTATTTGGTCACCTACAAACAAGCAAGATTTCTGGGTCTCACAGACCTGTAACTTCTTCTTTAAGAGGCTCCTTTGTCCTCCACTCGTTACCTGTATTAATGGCACCTGTTTAAACTTGTTATCAGTATAAAAGACACCTGTCAACAACCTCAAACAGTCACACTCCAAACTCCACTTTGGCCAAGACCAAAGAGCTGTCAAAGGACACCAGAAACAAAATTGTAGACCTGCACCGGGCTGGGAAGACTGAATCTGCAATAGGTAAGCAGCTTGGTTTGAAGAAATCAACTATGGGAGCAATTATTAGAAAATGGAAGACATACAAGACCACTGATAATCTCCCTCGATCTGGGGCTCCACGCAAGATCTCACCCCGTGGGGTCAAAATGATCACAAGAACGGTGAGCAAAAATCCCAGAACCACACGGGGGGACCTAGTGAATGACCTGCAGAGAGCTGGGACCAAAGTAACAAAGGCTACCATCAGGAACACACTACGCTGCCAGGGACTCAAATCCTGCAGTGCCAGACGTGTCCCCCTGCTTAAGCCAGTACATGTCCAGGGCCGTCTGAAGTTTGCTAGAGAGCATTTGGATGATCCAGAAGAGGATTGAGAGAATGTCATATGGTCGGATGAAACCAAAACCTATGTGAAGCACGGGGGTGGAAACATCATGCTTTGGGGCTGTTTTTCTGCAAAGGGACCAGGACGACTGATCCGTGTAAAGGAAAGAACGAATGGGGCCATGTATCGTGAGTTTTTGAGTGAAAACCTCCTTCCATCAGCAAGGGCATTGAAGATGAAACGTGGCTGGGTCTTTCAGCATGACAATAATCCCAAACACACCGCCCAGGCAACGAAGGAGTGGCTTCGTAAGAAGCATTTCAAGGTCCTGGAGTGGCCTAGCCAGTCTCCAGATCTCAACCCCATAGAAAATCTTTAGAGGGAGTTGAAAGTCCGTGTTGCCCAGCGACAGCCCCAAAACATCACTGCTCTAGAGGAGATCTGCTTGGAGGAATGGGCCAAAATACCAGAAACAGTGTGTGAAAACCTTGTGAAGACTTACAGAAAACGTTTGACCTCTGTCATTGCCAACAAAGGGTATATAACAAAGTATTGAGATGAACTTTTGTTATTGACCAAATACTTATTTTCCACCATAATTTGCAAATAAATTCATTAAAAATCCTACAATGTGATTTTCTGGATTTCTTTTTCTCATTTGGTTTCTCATAGTTGAAGAGTACCTATGATGAAAATTACAGGCCTCTCTCATCTTTTTAAGTGGGAGAACTTGCACAATTGGTGGCTGACTAAATACTTTTTTGCCCCACTGTACAACAGTCTGCTGCTAAAGCTAAGAGCTAAAAGACACAAACTAGCACTTGGTCACTGCTTTTGTCAACCTCGTTGTGTATTCAGTTAAGTTATTGTAAAATAACCTTTTCTCATCTGTTTTTGTCATTTAACCACAATTTACTGGGGAAAGAAGTAATTATTGTTGAAAGTTAATGTTATTACTTTTTTAACAAATCATTTAAATTCCCCCTTTTTTGTGCTGATCCGATCCGTGACTCAAAACCGTAATCTGGTCCGAACCATGAGTTTTGTGATCCATTACACCCATACTACACTCACTCAAATACATTTTTTATATTGGCATATGTACCACAATGTTAATTTTACCAGTAACCTTCTTTCCAAATTTTGTGTTTGTTACATTTTTGGACCCCAAAAAGTGTAGCTATGGGAGTCTGCTACTTTTAATTTGGAGTCTGAATCATCATAAACGGTTTGTAAATTCTGCGGCTGTTGCAGTCAGATCCTGTACCCTGTAGGCATGCGTTAATAAGCCATTGTTGGCTATAATACTGCTAGTATCTAATAAAAGCCTTGCATCTTAATAAGTCAATTTTTCAGGTTTTGCTGACAGCCAAACTATTTTAAAATTATGGTTGGAGTTTTTAATGGATGTCTGGCCATGTGTTCTAAGGTCATGGAATCTGAATTAGCCCACTCATAAAGGCTATGAAAATCATGTCAAATGATTTTTTTAAAAACCTCTCAGGATTTGCTAGGCTTTCATATTACAGCAGCTATTTGATAATGATAATGACTCATTATCTGGTTCAGAGGTGGGCCGTAAGGGCCAGCAAGGCCTTCTCTGCTGGCCAAGAGATTGTCAGAATCAAAAAATGTGTGCGTGTGTATATGTATGTATATATGTGTGTGTGTATATATATATATATATATATATATATATATATATATATATATATATATATATATATATATATATATATAAAATTCTAAAATATATATAATTCTAAAAAATATATATAAATTTCATATGTATTTAACTAAGTCCGTTCCCACGAGTCTATTACCGTAATTTCATTGCTACTCTCCCTCGGTTGTGCAGCTTCAAGTGCATTTCATAAATTAGAGCTTTTATCCAATCAGATTTCCCCCCTGTGCTGTCTTCGGGTGAAAAATCTACTCTTGAGACCTTCAGAATTTCATGTAAATCCCTCTGCTGTTGCAGCTTTTGGTTTGGTCTAATGGATTTTTCAGCATTTTAGTAAAATGGTTGTACAAGCTATTACTGCTTGCTTCAGCTAGTTGCTGCTGGTGTTTGAGATTTGAGCAGTGTCAGTGGCTGACACTGCCACTGACACACACATGCCACACATGCGTGGTGGCATGTGTGTTGTTGAGCCCCAGCAGCATGGCTGGAATTTGTGGGGAAGCCTGTTGATCGCTGATTGTGTTATTTTTGCTTTTGATTGCCTCGTGGTCATCGTATGAGTAAATCAGTCCCTCCAGGTTTTTGCCGCCTTTTTTTTAGATTGTTGTGGCCCAAAATGCCTGATTTTGCGGTAGCTTTTGTAAAACATTGCAATAAAAGTTGCAATGTCTTTTGTGTGTTTGTTGCAATTAAGTTGCGGGAGACGGAAAAAGTAGCGATTATTTTTTTTTTTGTATAGTTCTTTAAAAATAAAAAGGAAGAATTTTAGGGGAGAATAAAACGACTCTAGGCTGAGTTTTCTTAGTAACCTTACCAAAAAGGCTCAGGATGCTGCAAATGTTGGTATAATATGAAAATGGCTGGTGGATTTAAGACAAAAAATTATTTATTGAATGAATCAAATTTGAACATATGTGTCATTGGCTTATTGATCTTTACATTGTTAGTTAATTTCCTATCCTGGCCTGGGACACATTCACACAGTTTGATAAAGTACTAATTGAAGTACAGACTTGAACTTATCATTGCATTTACAATAATGAGTGTAGCTGTCCTCAATTTAGGTGTGTGTGTGTGTGTGTGTGTGTGTGTGTGTGTGTGTGTGTGTGTGTGTGTCAGTCGTGGGGGGAACTGACCGGCCCCGCCCCCACTGCAGAGAGCCAACAGTATTGAAACAGCAGCTTTTCAGCGACTTTATAGTGAAAAAAACGTTACAGCGTACATTGATGTTTAAATGTATACAGGTTGGCAGGACGGTCTGAAATGTTTTGCACGGTCTTTCGCTGTACGTTTTTACTCCGGTTATTGGTCACATTTGCGGAAAAGTTGCAGTGATTGGTCAAAATTGCGAGTTGCACCAAAGTCTCGGTGATTGGTTGAATTTGCTTGAATTGGCGTGATCGCGACATCGCGAAAATCCCGGAGGGACTGGTAAATGTGACTGGTTGTTGTGGGGTTGTTTTTGTTTCTTTGGTGATTACATTCATTTTGACAATATGTGATGCAGCATCCTGCCATACTGCGTAAAAGTGATGGCTTCAGTCACCGTGTATTCATGTCTCTGCAATAGTGTATTGAAACTCTCTAGGTGTTGAGCCTCGTGTTAAATCACTTTATTCCACACGATAATGACGATAAGTATCCCAGAGCGCTCAATTTGTCAGCTCAGGCTGCTCTGCACACTAGCATTAGCCTGACAAGCCAGACCCACATCAAGATGTTGGGTCTGGGAACTCACCACTGACTCAATCCAAGGGGCGGGTTAAACGGTTGTCTTTCAGATTCCCTCTGCACGTAATAGGATAGTGCTACAACCAGGCAGAGCAACGAAGAAGGTAGCGAAGCTAGTTGATAGATTAAACTTTTGCCGTATCTGGTCGGAAAAACTCCGAACACATCTTCCTTTTTTAAGAATGACTTCTGTGCCATTCTTTGTTCTTTTCTCAAAGAAAAGCTTAACTCCAAGTATTCCAGAAGACCACTGTTCCCAGCAGCAGGAGCCATAAGCCCGCCCACCGACTCTATACACGATGTGATTGGCCTGACCAGAATTTGGTTTTTCCAGCTCGCAAGCCAACGGAGAGTGCCTAGACCCCCCTGGCTGCAAAATAAATTTGCTGCCACTAGGGTGCGTCTAGATTTCTAGGCTACACCAGCATGAATTCTGCTGCAGATATTCAAGATCCCTACAGAATAAATTCAAATAACTTAAAGGTACTCTAAGCGATGTCACGTGTTTTTTAGGCTACAACATTTTTTGTCACATACAGCAAACATGCTACCGGTCCCCTAAACACACTGTAAAAAAAACGCGTTCTCTGTAGACAGCCTAGGGTCCACACACGGCAACAAAAACAAAGTGGTCCAACCTGGACCATGCAAACATACACAAACCGTGTTCCAGTGTTCAGCCAATAACAGACAAGAAGGATTTAGGGGGTTAGTGCGCTGAAGCACAGAAGGGAGGGTTGGGGATGAGGAGGAGGGAGGAGTGAGCTAGTCTTCGTTAAAATACTTTGAACGTCAACAAGAAGTAACGTCACCCAACATCGCTTAGAGCACCTTTAAGTGATCAACTGACTTTTCATCAAACGCCACCATCAAGTCAAAATGTGTACTTGGTTTATACCCAAATACCTGCAAAACTAATGATATTAAAGGGATACTTCACCGATTTAGCATTCAGCTTTGTATCAGTTGAAACCCGATAGTATTTCTGAATGACCGTGCCTCCCTCCCTCATGTCCCCCTGAGACGAGAGATTTCTGCATTTGGGGCCTGGAAAAAATCTTCCGATGACGTAAAATTTTGATTTTTGCGTCATTGGAAGATGTTTGGGCCAGAGGCAAAGGACTACAGCCAGTAGTAGGATCTACTTCCGTATGTTTTCAACACGCCCACAGGGGGTCGGACTGCCGAGTCTGGCCGAGGTATTCCGAATGAAAACGACTGTCAGCCATCTTGAATCTTCGCTAAACAGGCTTTTGGTTTTCAGAAGAAAACATTTACAACAATTATCTGCATTCAAACTACCGGACGTGTGTACCACCGGGATACATCGGTACAGATCGGAGAATATGGAGGAAACGTTATTACAGACGCAATACTCGGCACACTACGTGAGCCGCCCTGCACGGAGACCAGCGGTGTCGCTCAATGCCGCTAGCCGGCTAGGGGACATCCTCATCGGCTAGGTGGAAAGCTAACGCTAGCTGTCCACCTGTCCCAGCCATCCTGCTTGCAAGTGTCTGCTCATTAAACAACAAGCTGGACTACATCCTCCTTCAACGAAACTCCTGCTGTGTTTTTGTTGTTGTGGAAACATGCCTGAACAACAGTGTACCGGAACCGGGACTATCCAGCTACCAGGCTGCTCTCGCCGGCCCGTGGAGGTGGGCTGTGTTAAACGGACTGGTGTAGAAATAAAATCCAACTAGCTACTGCTAACTGCTGGTGGAGCTTGTGACTGTTAAATGCCGACCATTCGACATTCCACGCTAATTCACGGCTGTGTTTAGCTACACCAATGCTAGTATGCGTTAGCTGAACTTTAACGGATCCTGCTGCACAAGTGTCCGGCTCATTTAGACCACAAACTGGACTACATCCAACTTCAACGACACTCCAAACGCGGAGTTCAGAGACTGCCGTGTTTTTGTTGTTGTGGAAACCTGCCTGAATAGTGTACCGGACTGTCCAGCTACCAGGCCTGCTAGCCCTTCGAGCTAGAGATGCTCTGTCGCCAGGTAAAAGAGGTGGGCTGTGTTAACAACGAAAGCGGCGCAGAAATGTGGTGATTTGTATCCATTTAACTGCTAACTGCTGGTGGAGTTTGTGACTGTTAAATGCCGACCATTCTACATTACACACTAATTCACGGCTGTGTTTATGCTCGGTGTTTACAGCCCACCAAGCGCTAATGCTAGTATGCGTTAGCTGAACTTTACGGAGCCTATAAAGTGTGTGTACTAAATGTAGCCTGTTTCGTATGTTGTTTTTATATAATGTCGTTTATATATGTTAAATGTGTAACACCACTTGAGTCACGATGAAACGTTGTTTCGTGTATATGGTTGAAATGACAATAAAACACGCTTGAGTTGAGTTGAATGCCTCTGTCGGTCTGTCAAGCGGTAGGCGTGGCTTGGGAGTGGACTCAAAGCAACGAAGCAGGTGCATTCTGGGATTTGGTGTTTTTCATCCATATAAGACCAAAACACATTTTCTGGCTTTTCTCGGCCTAAAAGGCACCAATTTCAATTTTTTTTTCACATTTCTACTACATAAGTGACCCAATTTAAAGATATATTCAGCTTTCCAGCGGTGAAATATTCCTTTAACATCAACCTCAACTGCACAAAACGTTTTGTTTGCTGTTAACTGGCAAATGTTAGAATGCGAACAGGCTATACCAAGACCTTAAACACGGTAAACATTAGGCCTAGAAAGATACTGAACACCAGCATGTGTGCATGTTAGCATACTGTTATCATGTTGATATAATTTAATGGGAATACAGTATATAATACATCATTTACAACTTCATATCCAAAGTTATTGCAAGGGTCTATGAATTTTGGTTTTGGGATTTAGGTGGGCAACCTTTATAAATGGGGCTGGACAGCTAAAAGAGAACAGTAATGTGATGATGATAATGAGAATATACCTGACAGATTTATCGCAATTCTTTAGAAACTTTGTCTTTATTAATGGAAAATTAGCCATCTATAAAACATTAGTACATGCTCAAAATATATATTATTAAAGAGTGTGTGTATTGGTTTGTGTCCTTTCTCTGCTCTGCGTGCAAACAGCAGGCTCACTAACTATCGTTTATGATGACAGAGCAGTATTTAGCAGAAGATCGCTTTAACCTCTTAATCTCATCTAAATCCCAAAGCCTGACTGTGGTTTGGGAATTCCCCAAAGGCTGGTGAAATGTTGTATTTTCAAGAAAGAGTTATGTGATGCCAAGAAGTGCAGATATGTTGCTGTCTGTAGTGTGGACAGATGGTAAGGTCATATTTACAGTTCATTCTTTAATGAGGCAAAGTCTAGAGTTTTCCCTCTAAGTTCTGCAAGGATTCACGTCTGATCTTTAACTCAGACTAATCGATTAGTTATTCATGAAGCTATCGATGAGTTATTCATGAACAGGGAGTCAAAGTGAAAGTCTCCACTCCAGCTCTTTTCAATTAGAGGACAGCTCCCAGTCGATAAACATGATGGAAGAAGCTCTCCCCCGCAGCACAGCTGGCTGGAGATGTCAAAGACTTCCCGTTGAGAGGAGAGCACAGACGCAGATAGATTCACTTTTGCCTGGCCCTGGTCGGTCGGTACAGGAGCTCTCAGCGCTGGTCTGATGGTCTCAATCTTTTTTCCATAGGAGCGTGGAGAGAGTGTATAATGGCACCACTCTGTTCCGTGACAGTCCTCTGAAAGCTTTAGTGCCATCGAACATGATCGAGCAAGCCCTTTGAAACCAGAGGCAGCTGTTATCCCTGCCACATTTCTCAGCAGGATATCCTGTTGCCTGCGGATGCTCAGAGTTTTATAGCTGGAGTAACTCACAAAGCCATATTGCATAAGCATATGAAGGGCCGAGCAGCTTTACACAAAAGAATAGGATTCAAGGAGTCCTGGAAAGAAGCTGTTGGGTTAGAGGACCATGTTGATTTAGCCTTTGAGTTTTCTTTGCATCGGTGGGTAGTCACATCGAAAGAATAGATATGCGCAACAATGGTCCTGGGTCAGAGTAACCACTAGGGCTTTGCTTCGAGCTGAGGGTTTAAACAGGCACCTACTTTGGCTTTTAAGTGCATATTTAGCTCAAACAAAAGGTTCATCATGCATCTTCCTCACTAATCATTCAGATGCTAAAGACCTAGTCTGGATCAACAGAAGTACTTTTCCAGGATAAAGCCTGAAATGACAGGCTTTGCCCCTTCGCTTCCGCTCTCTGTGTTGCCGTTCTCAATATCCCAATACTACGAGAAACAACCCCAACCTTTGAGCTAGCAAGCTGAAAATGGCAAGATTTTAAGAACATTTTTATCGTGCAATAAGGCAG
This sequence comes from Perca fluviatilis, assembly GCF_010015445.1. Lineage (NCBI taxonomy): Eukaryota > Metazoa > Chordata > Actinopteri > Perciformes > Percidae > Perca > Perca fluviatilis. The sequence goes on from NC_053117.1 coordinate 14,012,365, forward strand.
CCCTGCTTGCTTTTATCTTTCGGTAAAGATTGCTAAGATGTACAAGGAATATTTTAATATTTTACTATCTTAACTTTAGAACCGATTGGCATGGATGAAGTACACACAGTGAAACACTGGTAAGAGCAAATTATGTTTAACCATGTATCCAGCTAATTTAAATAGCTCACCTTACTGTATTGCGTGCACAGTTAACTAAATTTTATATTTTATGTGGCATTTTCTTTTGCAGGGTCACCAATTTCTTAGACACTATTTTCTGTTACTGCGTGTGGAACTTATCACAGCTAGATATATATATATATATATATATATATATATATATATATATATATATATATATATATATATATATATAGGCTAAAGTATTCGCTCCTTTGAACGTTTCGAGGCCTTTTGCCACATTTCAGGCCTCAAACATAAAGATATAAAACTGTAATTTTTTGTAAAGAATCAACAACAAGTGGGTCCCAATTATGAAGTGGAACGAAATTCATTGGCTATTTCAAACTTTTTTAACAAATAAAAACTGAAAAAGTGGGCGCAAAAATTATTCAGCCCCTTTTACTTTCAGTGCAGCAAACTCTCCCAGAAGTTCAGTGAGGATCTCTGAATGATCCAATGTTGACCTAAATGACCAATGATGATAAATAGAATCCAGCTGTGTGTAATCAAGTCTCCGTATAAATGCACCTGCTCTGTGATAGTCTCAAAGGTCCGTGTAAAGCGCAGAGAGCATCATGAAGAACAAGGAACACACCAGGCAGGTCCGAGATACTGTTGTGGAGAAGTTTAAAGCCGATTTGATACAAAAAGATTTCCCAAGCTTTAAACATCCCAAGGAGCACTGTGCAAGCGATAATATTGAAATGGAAGGAGTATCAGACCACTACAAATCTAAGAGACCCGGCCGTCCCTCTAAACTTTCAGCTCATACAATGAGAAGACTGATCAGAGATGCAGCCAAGAGGCCCATGATCACTCTGGATGAACTGCAGAGATCTACAGCTGAGGTGGGAGACTCTGTCCATAGGACAACAATCAGTCGTATACTGCACAAATCTGGCCTTTATGGAAGAGTGGCAAGAAGAAAGCCATTTCTTAAAGATATCCATAAAAAGTGTCGTTTAAAGTTTGCCAAAAGCCACCTGGGAGACACACCAAACATGTGGAAGAAGGTGCTGTGGTCAGATGAAACCAAAATCGAACTTTTGGCAACAATGCAAAACGTTATGTTTGGCGTAAAAAGCAACACAGCTCATCACCCTGAACACACCATCCCCACTGTCAAACATGGTGGTGGCAGCATCATGGTTTGGGCCTGCTTTTCTTCAGCAGGGACAGGGAAGATGGTTAAAATTGATGGGAAGATGGATGGAGCCAAATACAGGACCATTCTGGAAGAAAACCTGATGGAGTCTGCAAAAGACCTGAGACTGGGACGGAGGATTTGTCTTCCAACAAGACAATGATCCAAAACATAAAGCAAAATCTACAATGGAATGGTTCACAAATAAACATATCCAGGTGTTAGAATGGCCAAGTCAAAGTCCAGACCTGAATCCAATCGAGAATCTGTGGAAAGAACTGAAAACTGCTGTTCACAAACGCCCCTCCATCCAACCTCACTGAGCTCGAGCTGTTTTGCAAGGAGGAATGGGCAAAAATGTCGTCTCTCGATGTGCAAAACTGATAGAGACATACCCCAAGCCCACTTTACAGCTGTAATCGCAGCAAAAGGTGGCGCTACAAAGTATTAACTTAAGGGGGCTGAATAATTTTGCACGCCCAATATTTCAGTTTTTATTTGTTTAAAAGGTTTGAAATATCCAATAAATTTCGTTCCCTTCATGATTGTGTCCCACTTGTTGTTGATTCTTCACAAAAAATTACAGTTTTATATCTTTATGTTTGAGGCCTGAAATGTGGCAAAAGGTCAAAAAGTTCAAGGGGCCGAATACTTCGCAAGACGCACTGTATTATATATATATATATATATATATATATATATATATATATATATATATATTATTCATTTTGTTATGCCTATATGTATAATAGGCTCATAAAGCACTTTTTAGTTTAGGTTTAATACAGTCTATAATTCAAAGTACATTGTCTGTCTATTGAAGAAATAGTTTTGACATTTTGGGAAATACAGTTATTCACTTTCTTTCCAAGAGTTAGATGAGAAGATCAATACCACTCTCTGTCTGTCTGTTATCTAGGAAGTTACAGCCAGCAGCCGCTTAGCTTAGCATACAAAAATGGGGAAATAGCTAGCTTGGTTCTGTCCAAAGGTAGCAAATTCTGCCTAATAACGCTTAGTTACGTTATATTTTGTTTGTTTAATCTGTAAAATAAAAGAAAGTGCACAAGTGTTTTACAGGGGTTGTGGCTATATGGCTATAAATATTTATTGGCCGGGCACAGTGACTTCCTGGAGTCTCCGCTGTATGTCTAAAAACCTCACGGAGACATTGACACTGCTAGGCAGGTTATTCTACCTTTGGAAAGAGCCAGGCTAACTGTTCCTCACTGTATTCAGTCTTAATACTAAGCTAAATTAACAGGTTGCAGGCGAGGAGAGTGGTATAAATCTTCCCTGATGCCTGATTTAAGGAGAAACTATACATATTTATTCATTTTATGTTATTTATATGGTAGCATGGCCTCCCTAAGTATGGTTGCAGTTGTGGAGATATTCCTAAGTCACTGTCGATCTCCAAAAAACAGAAGGAGCTAAGCAGCTATTTTAACTTGGCTTCAACCATGTCTTTTTGCATTTATCCAAAATATTTTCACTAAGTTTGTATGAGTTCAATGATGGTAGAATGTTATGAAACTAAAGGGGACCAAGTGAGAATGTGAAAAATACCCAATCAGTAGGTTTGTTAATGACAATAGTGAGTGTGTCTATATATATATATATAATATATATATATATATACAGTGTTGGGAAGGATACTTTCAAAACGTATTTCGTTACAGAATACAGAATACATGCCCACAAATGTAATTTGTAACGTATTTCGTTACGTTACTCAATCTGAGTAACGTATTCTGAATACTTGGATTACTTCAGGATTACTTCCACATTGAATTGCGTTTTATAAGTGTAGGAATGCAGCTATCACATCCAGCATACTAAACAGGCCTATAATGGTGTGTTCTTTTTATTCCAACTAGCTGAATGTGTACCTGAACAAGCAGATAGATTATTGTATTGGTAGTCCCGAACTGCATACTACAAAAATCTAACCGCAGTCTTGCTACCACGAGCTAATTTTAGCTAACGTTAGCTAGCATGTAAAACGGGGCTATAGTCTTTAAACGGCTCTGGAGCTAGTAAATCAGCACGTAGGAGAATGTAAAGTCGCACGTCAACGTTAAAATAGCAAGGTGACCAGTAAAACTACAGCAGACGACTACACCTGGCTAATTAAAAAAATAGCTTACTTTAAGATGCTTCTTCAGGTTGGAGGTGGAGTAATTTGGACGCTGAAAGCAGGTTGGTTGCTGGCAAGCAGAGGTTGCACTGCACAGTTATATTTCATTCTCCCTGTTCGTTCTTTAATGTGAAATGCTGTTTGAATTTCCAAGATAGAAACTTATTCCTGTCCTGGCTCTGTCGTGCGGTTCCGACTCCATTGTGACTGATCACATAACAGCTATTTTTTCGATTTCATATCGGGGCTTCTGGAAAATGCATAGAGTTGCCTTAATTTAGTCAGAGTGAATAAACTCGTGAAACAGAGAAGTATCATCATGTAATCCATTGATTTCAACAATGTAACTGTATTCTAAATACCAACGATTTAAATTGTAACTGTAACGGAATACAGTTACTCATAATTTGTATTCTAAATACGTAACGCCGTTACATGTATTCCGTTACTCCCCAACACTGTATATATATATATATATATATATATATATATATATATATATATATATATATATATTATAGTGAATAGTGTGTTGTGACTGTCTTGCAGGTTGAGAAATGTATTCTGTCACAATTACTTGACTTTTAAACCATCCATGTGCATGTGTGGGTGCTGTTTCCCACCCACATGTAGAGATCCTGCATCTACAGGGTCTTTAGAGCAGCCTCAGTGGGTCGGGACTCTTTAGTTGCACGTCGTCCGTCTCTACTGGATGAAGAGGTCTTGCCCTACTGTACATTAACCTCCCAGACCGATCTCTGCAGGAGCTGAAGGTAACACTTTGATAATGCTTTTGTGTCATTATCTGTGGGAGTGCTGCTAGAGTTTCACAGTAAAAGCCACTGACATAATCCAGAGGGCCTCACTCACCCTTCACCAGGATTCTGTAAAGCAGTGTGTGTAGGAGACACATGGCATGTAGCAAAATGTAGTAGTGATCATAACAAGGCAAATACAATTTGAACATGTGAAAACAGGAGTCCAAATGATATTTTGGGAACATATGAGATCAACAGTGTATGTTTAGTAAAATTCTTGAAGACTGTAGGCTTCATTGAGCCCGCTTCAGCTCCATCTACGCTCCACCTCTTTGCCCATTGGAGCTGCCCACTTGACCTTCATTTTGGCTCTTCAGAAACGTATGGATGACGTCACAGGAACAACATCCCTATTTTATAAAGTCTATAAGTAACAACCTAGTATAGTGCAGCAGCAGATTTCTGCCCTGTGTGATTTCAGTGTTGATTTAGCCTTTAAAGAAACAGTTGGTTTCCAGTAACTGAACTGGGGCCGTGCATGAATAAAGCCACTAATGGTACAGATTTGGTTGAATATATGCTGTTCCTCTCCCCCCTATCTTTAGTTTTGGCACACGGTAGTCATAAAGCAACAAGTTGTACTCTTCTGACTCCTGCTTTTCTCTCACCTCTGCTGCCTCACACCTAACTACATGAGAGGCAAGGCTGGAGAGGATGGTGCACCATTAGCAGATGTAATCGGAGTGTCTGGCAGCAGCACACCAGATGAAAGGTAATCAGAAGGTGTGTGGCTGTCGGGCCAGGTGTCAAGAGAAGGGTGAGCTCTTAGGGCTTACTGATGCTGTTATTGAGCATCCCTCCTTGGACTGAAATAGCTCCAAAATAAGAGGCACAGCATCTCTTTTCCAGAGCTAAATTGTTAGGAAGTAGTGTGTGTGGGAAACTCACTCAAGGATGAATTGTGACACTACAGGTACAGTCTCGGATGTATTTATTGCAGTGAACAGAAGCTTATCTCACCTCTCAATGGTACAGTAGTTCACTTACTTTAGTTAAAGATGACTTTTTATTTTATTTGAAAAAGTTTGGAAACCTGGTCAGTTACTACTGACTCTTCTTCGTGCAACTAAAGCCCGGGACACACAGGGCCGAAAATCGGCCGTTGGACAGTATGGCGAGGTCAGTGACTCGAATCTGTTCGGTGTGTCCTGTGCCGTTGTCAGTCTGGGGGGCTGTGGGCGTTCATTTTGGCCGACCTGACATGTTCAGTCGCCGGCAGGGCAGTCGGGACTCACCCGGAAATTGCGAGCGGAATGAGGTGACTAGAGTCTCTCAAAATCTGACGAAAATCTTTTAAACTGACCTTTGTTGAGCTGAAATGAAGACAGATTCAGCAACTGCATGGCCTATTTCTCTCTTAAAATGTTTTCAGAAACATGTTTCAGTGAACTATTTTAGTACAATATGAGATAGTATTCTGAACGGCCGCCATGACAGTCTGGCTTTGAATTTCCAGAGAAAACAAACCCATGTGACGCGTTCGTCCAATCAGCTGCCGGTTATCGTTTCTTGGGCAACAATACAGAGTAGCGCTGCCTGCTGTTATGGAGGCGTATTACGTCTCTTCTCTTTGGTGTGTTATGAGGCACTTTTTGGACCAACTCGGGGAGACTGATCATTTCGACTGGCTTTTCTGTCGAAGGTCTGCCCTCTGGCTGGTGTGTCCTGACTTTTAAACAGAATGCGCACAATTCCTGTAGGTAGATAGCTTCTGTAAGAGTCTTTTAATTCTCCCCCCCAATTCTTCCTTCCCCCAACACCTCTAGCTCAGTAATATTCTTCAGTCTCCTTGCATGCACGGCATGTTTGAGATCTCCTCACAGATTTTCAGTGATATTTAACAGAGATGGCAAAAGGACTCACTTCCTGTCCTCAAGTAGAAGTACAGATACTTGTGTTAAAAAATACTCTGGTAAAAGTAGAAGTACTGATTTAACTTCTTTACTCAAGTAAAAGTAACAAAGTACAGGCTTGGAAATGTACTTAAAGTATAAAAGTAGCCTTACGAATGACAACCATTTTTTATGCAAAGCCACTGTGATGTGGGAGCAGGGAATGTGGACCCAAATGCAGAGAGAGGCAGGCAGGCAGGAGATGGAGGCGACTCAGGGATTTAATGTGAACAAAAAGCGGCAGTACAACGACTGGAAAACTCACAGGGAAATGCACAAACTGACGGGCTAAACACAGGTAGAGCAAACTGACACACGCAGGAACACAAGGCACGGGGAAGCAACACAAGGGTACGGACACAAAACGATCTGACAAAACACCAAGGGATTCACAGATGTTAAATACATCAGGTAATGAACAAATGAGGGACAGGTGATACAGCAGGTGAAACACATCAGGGCGGGGCAGGACAACCAACAAAGGCGGGAAAACACAGGACGTAAACTGGACAGGACAAGACAGAAAACCAGACTATCAAAATAAAACAGGAAACAGGAAAAACAGACAGAAAACATGAGATGTATACATAGACAACTAAACACAGGAACTTGACACAACACAAGGGAGAACAGAGAACACAGGAATAAGCCAAAACATACACAATTCAGAATAACCAACAAAAACAGGAAACAGAACTGGGAACACAGAAATACACACAGTCCAGAATTAACCAAACAGGATAAATACAGAAAACTACAAACGAAACAACAAAATACCAGGCAAAACACCAAAACCATAACAGCTACCACACAAATGTTATTAGAGTGCAAGCTGAGAAACTTCAGTGGACATGGAAAAAAGGCTCTTTATATGCCATTGCCTACATTTTAAATGGATGTCTGCCAATAGGCCTAAAACATCACATATATGAGACTCCATGTTAATAAGATTCTGACTGAGTAGCAAGATATGAATTCAGTTGTGATTCTGTGAGAATTCACAGATCCAGTGTCCCTTTTTTTAATCTTCCCCTTAACATTTAAAGGAATCTACATGTATGTGTGTGTGCTCAAATATGGCATTTGGAAATAAAATAAAGGATCAAATATGAATTACTAAACAGACATTAATTAAGTCCCCCATACTTTTAGAGTTACGCAGCACATTTGCCAGGAGTCAGTCTTGATGCCTCTCTCTTAGATAAGGCAAAGGATGATTGGGAATGTCTTCCTGCTTGTCTGCCAAATCACCGTCCATACTACTCAAAGTATTCACATTCATTACTCAGGTAGAAGTATAGATACTAGGGTTTAAAAAGACTTCTGTAGAAGTTGAAGTATCAACTCAAGCTTTTTACTCAAGTAAAAGTGTAAAAGTACTGGTTTCAAAACTACTTAAAGTAGTTTTGGGGGTGGCAGTAGCTCAGTCCGTAGGGAGTTGGGTTGGGAACTGGAGGGTCGCTGGTTCAAGTTGTAAGCTGTATACAGAGTAGACATACATGCAGAAAGCTCACAATGCGTACAGATAACACGCCACTTGGCTTAAGAAAGTTGGCGTGTATGTTTACGCGAAGTCATGATACCTGCTGCCCCTGCCGCCACACAAAAATGGATCCATCTCCATGCTTAACAGTTGGCAAGGTGTTCTTCTCTATAGATATTCACCCTTTTTGTCTCCAAACTTACCTTCTTTGATTGTGACCAAAACGTTCAGTCCACAGTACATTTTTGCAAAAGGGTTCAGGCTTCTGAAGGTTTTCTTTTGCATACTTAACAGGTTATTCATTTTGTGTTGAGTTTGTAAACTTTTTTTTTGGCAACTTTGCCATGTAGATTCTTTGTTCATTGTATTGTCCGGTGAACAACTAGACCTGTGACTGCTACTCTTTTTCGCAGCTCTTCTACAGTGATGTGTGGGTTCTTCTGATCATGTCTCATCAGGTCTGGGGCCATTCTATAGGACATTTTTCTTGGTCTTTCAGATCTTGCCTTGACTTCAACTGTTCCAGTTATCTTTCTGATAATGGTTACAGTGGTTATAACAGGGTGGTTCCACTGTCAAGTGGTCACATCCAAACAGAAATTGGCTGACCTGGACACAATTTAAGGCTGAATGAATGAATGAATGAAACAAAATGGCAATTCAGTCGGATTATCAGGCTGCACGGACATCACATTTAACGCTGCAGTAATTCATGTTTAAGTTTATTTCCACGACTGGTAGCAAAAGACAAGTAGGTATTTTTAATCTCAGAAACATTTCCAATCACTCTGGATGTGAGAAGAAAACATGAGGAATCTTTGAAAATCCTTTGGATCAAACCTGCAAATGTGAAATAGAAACATTTAAACCTTGTAAAACCTTTTTTTTTTATCAAAGCCATAAAAAAGACTCATGTGCTACAGATGAAATCATAATCAGCTTCAGACATTTTATTTGATGCCATGTTTTAGAGTATCTTTAATCTCTCATGTTATTACAGGCTTTGGCAGGATTGCAATGTGCAATGTGTTTTCAGATTATGCTTTTATTGGATTTAAATTAACTCGTGCTCTGCTAACAATAAGGTGCTTTTAAGACATGGTATAAGGATAGCCAATCATTTAAACGCATGCGATTGTGGTTTGCATTTATGTACTATATTCCCCACATTTCAAAATAAGAGCGCAAGAGTTATCCAAGGCAATGCCATCCAATATTAGTCCTAATAACATTATATAACCAAAATAAGAACAACATAATTTGCCCTGGTTAAAATGGCATCAGCCTGGATTATAGTTATTGTCAGCACACAAAGACTAGGATCCCGGTTACCTTCTGCTGCTGAAAACCTGCTGTATTAGCAAAGTATCTAATGAAGGCAATATTTCCTCTAAATTTCCAAACCAGTACACTACTGGTCCATAAAGAAATTGGCATACTGCATGTTTTTTTGATGAATGAATGTTAATTTGAAACTTTGTTTAGTTGTGTTTTTCAATGAATAAGCTACTTTCTAACTGGGGCACAATAACGCAGGTGCTCACGCCCCTCTAAAAAAAGGCCTAATGACACCCTTGCTGTCACCCATTGAACATTTCCTTCCTTCCTTGTATGCTTCCCTTCTTCGGCTTCTTCTCACGGGGAAGAAAGAAACATTAGAATAACACCAGAGCATCCAATCAGAATACCGGACAGCCTCTGCCAGACCTCAGCGACGCACACATTCCCATGTTCCAGAGTCATGTCAAAAGGCGGCTGGTAGTGCAGCTAGCTATGCTAATGAAAGCGAGGACAAAAGCACAGCACCCACTGAGGAGAGCGGAGATGGGATAATTATCCCAAATTAATCATGCACTGGGGTTATGCGGCTCATCTCTTCAACACCGACACAGGAGCAGGAGGGAATGACTCACTTCCCGATGAAGGCTCCACATAGGAGGCAGCTGAATGAAGTGAGACATGTATCTCAACAAGACGCCTTTTATTAGTTTCAGCCAGAGAGGCAAATGTGTGAGCTGCTCCGGAAGAAAAATATGGATTATTTATGCATGTCCAATCATTTATCAATGAATGCACAAGTATATTTGACAAAATGTCTGTTCTTGCATTAAGTGTTTATCTCTGACAGAAGTTCACACTTAGCAGAGCATTAAAACACATCATGCATAAAGCCACTGACTGAGTGGACAGAACTAATTAGTATTTTCACTGGGAGTTTAAGGCTTTTTGATATGTTTGCAATACTCCCTTTAGTATATTTGCTTAAACCCACAAATTCCAGTATGTCCTCCCATCGCACTGTTGATGTGTTGAAACTCAACTATGGGTGCTGAACATTTCAAAACACTTGGAAACTGGTACACCACGGATAAGGCCGGTTACACACTGCCTGCTTGGCGTGAGCGTGGCATGAGCGTGGCGTTTCTGTTGCGTGTCAGCTGCGTGGCGGCTGCGTGGATTTTTCTATGTCTTTACACACCAGAAACGTGTCTGACGCAGTGCTGCTGCTGCTAGCCTTGTCTGGACACATGTATGTTTCCCATTGATAAAATGAAATACCATATTAAACATAAATATATACTTATTTGATTACAGCAAACACAACATCGGCAGTATTGACGGCAAAATAGGCTACAGAATATTTCGTTCTGTACTGACAGGTGCAATATTCGACAACATTTTTTTTATTACATTTATAGCTGCATTTATATCAAAACCTAGAGACTTTCAAACATCAACATGTCATTTATTAATATGAATTTGTGTCTAAACGACATATAAACATCTTTTCCTATTCTATTTTGCCTGGAAACGCTTCCAACACGCTTGCGTGTCGCGTGAAAAGTAGGCGTCGGTTCTATTTCTAGCAGGCACGCGTTTTCGGCGCAGCCCAAGCCGCGCCTGAGTCGCGCGTGTCACGCAGGCAGTGTGTAAGCTCTAACCTGTTAACAATGGAGCCGAAATATAAACGGACACGCCACGCAGCTGACACGCTCGCGCAACGCATCCAGTGTGTAACCGGCCTAAGAATAGGCAGTTCTGAAGAGTCATAAGTTAAGCTAAATGCTTCATTACATCCTGTAGGAGTCGGCTTCAACACTGGTACATTTGCAGTCCAAATGTGGCCGCTAAGGAGTTGCATTAAACTGGTAATCAAACAAGTGCAGGAATCTTGAGGAAACAAGTGATTTAACATAGTCAGCGGTGGAAGGGAATGAAGTATATTTACTCAAGTACTGTACTTAAAAGAAATTTTGAGGTACTTGTACTTGATTTTATTGATCATATTGACATTTTATGCTACTTCATACCTCTTCTCCACCACAGTGATCTGACAGCTCGAGTTTGTGGTTACTTTACAGATTAAGATTTTACTTACAAAACATACTATCTTAACTAAAACGTAACACTAAAATAGTTCATATTAACTTAACACCTCAACCAGGCACAGCATTCAAATGCTGCTTACACATTATCGCACATAATCCAATATTATAATATATTACAATAGAACATTGAATAGAACATGAATTGAGTCTTTCTGCATAATGGTGCTTGTAGTGAACTCTTTTTACACGGTTGTATTTCTATTTTTACTTAATAAAAGGAATACGCTTCCCCCACTGATGATAGCAGTTTATACAAAGCTTAATAAATCATAAATACATCATTGATTTGTGTCAGTTTTCCAACCTCCCCTTAGAGCAAAAGATTAGAACAGGAATGATAGAAACACTAACAACTATCAAAAGAGCTTTCAAAGCAATGGGGATGTTACGGTTTCAGTATTTTGCTTTGTATTTCGTTCCATTTCTGTTGCTTGTTTATGGAATTCTGTATGTATCCTGTTTTGTATATTCCGGTTGTGTATATTTCTGTTCTCAGTTATGTATATTTCTGTTTTTTCTATTCCCCTGTTCATTGTGTGTTTCGGTTTGTCCTGTTTTAACTGTGTATCTCTGTTTGTACTGTGTATTCTTGTTCATTGGGTATTGTGTTCTGTTTCCTGTTTTATTGTGATGGTCTAGTTTTCTGTCTTGTTTTACTTCCTGTGTTTTCCCTCCTTTTTTGATTACCCTGTTTCCCCTAATATGTTTCACCTGTTGTATCACCTGTCCCTTGTTTGTTCATTACCTCATGTATTTAACCCCCGTGTTCCCTTTGTCTCATGTCAGATCGTTTTGTATCCGAGTCCTCGTGTTCCAGCGTGTGTGTCAGTTTGCTCCTTCCTGTGTTTTTGCCCTGTCAGTTTTTGCTTTCCGTTGTGAGTTGCCCAGTCTTTGTACTGCCGCTTTTTGTTTGTAATAAATCCCTGAGTTGCATCCATCGCCTGCCTGCCTGCCTGCCTGCCTCTACCTGCGGTTGGGTCCTCTACCTCCGTTCACACATAACAGGGGATATGTACAGTAATTGTTTCAGTTATTTTAGAAATGTATGTGTATGAAAAATGTAGTGTAATATGTTTAGAAATGGATTATTATTAGAATATTATTTATATGAAGTTAAATATTGCATTATACATAGTATTTTTTATAAGTGTAGTGGTAATGTTCTCGATACTAAAGTAAGATATTTTGGTACTCTGCGCTTCCATTTTGTGCAAAATTGAACACTAATGCAAAATGAATATAACCAATTTATTATTTAGAGGTATGAGGTGTTTGAAGCTTAGATCTTATTGTGTCTATTTTGTTGCAAAAACTAGCAACAAGACTGAAAAGGTTTGCTCTTGACATAATGTATAAAACCTTTTATATTGTATTTGCTCAGCACTGTAATTACCTTTTCTTTTCTTTTTCTCCCTCTCTGCTATCCAACTGGTAGCTTGACGTTCTATTGCTGTGAATTGCTTTCATAACTTCTGACAGTTTGACAAGCTCTGTGGTTGGCTGACTGGTCCACACTGGTCCTTCACCAGTAAAATAGCAGGAATGAAATAGACAATAGTAGGATAGAAATAGACTTGACAGGACTCGTTGGCTGTGCATTTCACAACGTTTTAAGTTCATGGCGCTGCGCTGAAAGATAAAATTGCAGCAAAAGCTTTTTGAAATGAAAGCAAGCTGAGTTTGGATCCTCAGCAGCTTTTAATAAACAAGGCCTTGTGTCCAGAGCATAATGATGAGCTATCAGGAGAAGCACTGTATCACATCTTGGGCCCTATTTTAACGATCTGAAACGCAAGTATGAAACGCAAAACGCAAGTATCTTTGTGGGCGGATCTCGGCCGCTGTTGCTATTATACCGGCGGGATAAATGACTCTTGCGCCCGACGCAAATCTAAAATGGGTTGGTCTGAAGTAGCTAGGTGTGGTTTGGGCGTAACGTGCAATAAACCAATCAGAGCGTCATCTCACATTCCCTTTAAGAGCAGGGCGTTTGTTCCATGGCGGATTGCTATTATGACGGCGGATTTGCCTGGCGCACGCCAGCGGGAGCTGCCGATGCGAGATGCGGCAAAGTAATAAATGCCCGTCTTGACCGGGTGGCGATGTTTCTGCGGCCACTCGGGCGCATCTCCTCAAGTCTGGAGAGGATTGCTGCAGCCATGGAGCGTGGGCCTCCAACGCACTACCTGCACCTGTTGTGCCCCTTCCTCTTCCCCCCACTCCATCTCCGTCCACCCGCTCCATCAGGAGCACATCGCGCATTACTCCCGGACCAGATCCCACCGTAGTTCAACATCACGTCTCCTTAAGTCCTCTAATATTTCCTCATTTATGTCATCAACACATCCATGATTCATGGAAATGTTGTGTAAAACACAACAAGCCACAAAAAATGCTGCGACTTTTTGAGGACTGTACTGTAAAATGCCTCCTGACCTAACCAAACACCTGAAGCGCATTTTCAGTAATAATTTCCTTTGTAATTATGTATGGTTTTCAAAAATGGGAACTGCTGCATCCATTTAGATGAGAGAAGTGTATGCGCGTTGTGCACACGCTACCTTATGGCCAAGCATGCTCCCCTAAAATAGCATCTGAATAAGGCGCTACTGACTTTAGACTAGCGCCACTGACTTTAGACCAGGTTTTTCCTGGTCAGTGGCGGAATTGTTTTCTGAAACTGCAGAATAGCACAAAGTAACGTTTGCGCCGGGACACGCCTCCTCTTTTCGCTGAACCGCCCCCAGGAGCGCAAATACATTCCCTAATTTACCGACGTGCGTCTGTGGAGGGAAAAGTCCGCTGTGCGTCGGGTGCAAAATAGGAATGATACATGCGTCGGTGTACAAAGGCAATTGCGCTGAGTGCAAGATAGGGCCCCTTGCATATCAAAGCTGTTTTGCAATGCTTCCCATCTTTAACATTAACATTAAAAGGTTGATTACACTTTCATGCAGTTATTTAACCGGATGAGTACAACTGCGCTCGATAAGGGGGGGGGGGGGATTTCTAGAACAACTTCCAAGTGGAAAGGTTCACTAATGAATATTCAGATAGGCACTTGAAAGGGATTTTAGAAGAAGGGACTCTAAAAATGTTTGCCATTATATAGCTGTTATGTAAATATTGGAACATTGGAACGTCAAGGTTTTAAAGAAAGTTTTTAATGGATCGGATATGTGGGGACACAGAGTCATTCTGGCTTATTGTTGTTATTGGTAACAGGCACATACAAATGTCCTTGTTTTGTGGGTTATTGAGTTTTTATTGTAAAGACAAAATACAACCATCTGGCACTATACTTCATCAGCCGCCCTTTATAAATGGAACAGACTTTTGCTGCCTCAGAATGGTTTATATGAAATAAAACACTCAACACATACTCATTCCCTGAAAGTATTCCCATACAGTAGGCTGCATCCCCCTCATGAAGACCAACTGGAGCTGCTTTATTGACCAAATAAAGCCCAATTTATAGTCCTGACATGCACCTCTCAAAAGATTTAACTACACATTGCGGCGACATAGACCGCAACAACTGTGATTGGTCCGTGTGCCCGGGCTTAGTAGGTTCGCATTTCCCCCTACTCATTTCCGGGTTCTCCTTCTCCTTAAACAACATGAAATCAAGAAGAGGGTTAACTTTGCTCGGGGGAGTCGGTACTACTCGCTCCGAAGCTCATCCCCGTCACTCTCTCACTCACTCTACCACATGGCTGCGGCGTAAGTTCTGCTCCTGCAGAACCATAAATCCCTCTTTAGATTTAGGCCGTGGTTACACTTGTCCTTTAAATGCAACTTTTGTGATCGGTTGCGCCAAATTGGAATTAGGCTGTGTCCACATATGTCCTCACTTGACATTTCAATGTGATCTGCCTGATCAGGTAGTGATCGGATATATTTTTGCAGAGATATGTTTCCATGCAGTTGGTGCATTCAAAATGGCGCTGGGTGCAAGAGAGAGCCTTCCTCTTCTTTTTTGTTATATTTTGTTTATTTTTTAATATTGACAGGGCCTGTATACGAGACTCACTTTGTTGAGGAGAGAGCAGCGGAGAAAAGTGATGGACGCAGCTACACCAGTGACCACAATGCTAAAAGTCTCAGCTGTGCTACAGCCCCGGTTTTCCTCCATCTTTGAGTGTCTGTGTGTGTGGCGGGAACATGACGCGAGACCTACGTTTGATAAATTGTCTGGATTGTGCTCACATGCTGTCCACACCTCACAGAGCTCCAAACTCAATGCAAGCCAGGCCACCTCAGCATGTGGTCTGGTTGATCGGATCCCAATGCGAGCAAGATCTGATCTCAGACCCTGACAGTAAGCGAATGACAGAAGCCGCATTGACAAGACAAGTGTAACCACGGTCTAATGGCGTTTTTCCATTACGTGGTACCTGCTCAACTCTACTCGCCTTTTTTTGTTTTGCATTATGAAAAAAAGTCCCTGGTACCTGCCAACAGGTACTTTTTTTAGTATCACCTCTGTGGAGGTTCCAAGCGACCTGAGGCAATACCAAAAGGTGACCTGCAGACTACTGATTGGTCGGAGAGAATCGTCGCTAATCACTGCGTCATCATTGCTAGCGACAGACGGGGGTGTCCTGACCAAACCTGCCATTTTTAAATAGTTAAGCCAGCGGTGGTTTTTTTGCTGCCTCCAGCTTCTTTTGAAACTAAATTTGTCTTCTGGCTGTGGCAACAACAACACACCTTCAACGTTCTGTGTGTGTGTGTCGCGTCACGGCAGTTTCCTGCGGCGGTGTTATGACTCAAATTGAGCATGCTAATGTTTGGCAGGTATAATGTTTACCATGTTTGCTATCTTAGTTTATAGAGCTGCAAAGACTATTCAATAAGTTGTCAACTATTTAAATAATCGCCAACAATTCTGATAAAAATCGATTAATAGGTTTCAGTCATTTTTTATGAAGAAGTAAAAATCCTCTGATTCCAGCTTCCTAAATGTGAATATTTTCTACTTCTTTCACTACTCTGTGACAGTAAACTGAATATCTTTGAGTTGTGGACAAAACAAGACATTTAAGGATGTCATCTTGGGCTTTGAGAAACACTAATGAACATTTTTTACCATTTTCTGACATGTTATAGACCAAACAGCTAATCGATTAGAAAATTATCAACAGATTAATCAATAATGAAAATAATTGTTAGTTGCAGCCCTATTAGTTTAGCCTTTTGCATGCTAACATTTGTTAAGTAGCTAAATGAAAAGTCAGTAGATCAGCAAGTTATAACAATTCAGTGGAACATGAATTTCACTAAAATTCACAAATGTCAACCGCATAGTGGCGCTAGAGGGAAAGTCAGGGGACCACCAGATTCATTAAGATTCATCCCCTGGGCATCAAGAATATATATGCCAAATTGCATGGCAATTCATACAGTAGTGACAGTATATAGAGATATTTCCGTCTGGACTAAAGTGGTAGGCGGACCAACTGACAGATCGACATTGCCATCCATAGAGTCACAGCGTTAGTGTGGCTGAAAAGCAGCCAAAGAGAAGGTTTGTGATTATTGGAAAGATGGCTTCTTTACATCTGCCTTGAAGTTTGTCTAGCTGTGTCTTAATTATGTCTGTTTAGCCACAGTCACTCTAACACAACCCAGTTCTTATATTATTCATACCAGATATGAAAAAACACTACACATACAGTACATCCTGCAATCTAGAGGCTTTCCCCAGGAAAGACGTACCAGACACCAAGAGATTGGAACAGCAAAAGACAAAGCTTTCCTAAACTGAATCAGCTTGAATCACTACTGTATTACATTAATTATTGATAGTCATTATTAACAGTATTCAAAGCGCATGTCCACACACACTGTTGTGACATCCCTCCCACTGTCTTGGAGGCTGTCCTAGCCAACCTCAGTAGTCAATTGGCTGGCATGGGATGGTCATCAGCTGATTATGCTCACCTGGGCCCTTAGGCTATATAAAAGATTCCATCTCTCTTTTCCTATAGATGACATCCACCCTTCATCATCTTTTGCAATTTAAACACCTCCACGGCACATACAGTATGACACATATGCACTGCTTTCATTGCTGACAAAGTGATCTCTCATTGTTTGTTTTGTGTTAACCTATGGTTTAACACACTCTTGTCACATTCCTTGAGCCACCTTGTGACACTGAATATAACAGTTTAGGCCAAAGATGGTACATCCCAAAGCTCAGTCTACATTAAATCTGAATTCAGGGAGGATTCTGCTTTTGCACAAGCTCCTCAGTACTGTCAGTTCTGCTGACAGAGATCAAAATGTAAACTAGGTCATGGAGTCCCATTCAATTTTCAATCATATCATCAGAATGTGACCCTGGTGATGATGCTCTATTTTTACCAGCACCTAAACATAAAGCAGATTTAAAGTAGTTTTTACCCTGAAAAGCTGAGCATGCATTCAGTTATAATTTGTAATGTCTTTAGGTTGCATAGGCACATACTGTAAGTTACACAAATACATTAAAATGTCCAGTTTTGCCCTGGAAAGGTCCACACTGTGCCTTACTAATCGAAAAATATCCTTTGAAGTAACTTAATCACATTTTTTTTTTTTTAATCTTCAAGTCTTATTAGAATTAATCATGGCCTTTGCTAAGGTGGCACTTTGTCAAATGTTAAGCTCAGGGCTAGAAAGCAATTGAAAAGCAAAAGCTTTCCTCGAGAAGATTTGGGCCATGCACACACATTTTAGATGCCATGTATGTGACGAGCAGAGTGCATAAGACCCTGACAATTAATATCCTGTCTGTGAAATAACCACACTTATCCACTAACCCTGTTTGAGGATTAAGGAAACTTTTTTCATTATCAATTGTTATTTATTTTGGATATAGTTCTTTTGGCATGAGTAAGTTAGCAAATGTTATGTCTTGTCCCCATTTTGTTATTTTTGGGCCATGCTAGAGGCATGGCTCTAGGCAACATATCCTCATACCTAACCCAACCAGATTGCCAATGACACTCCACACAACATATACTGATGAGTTCTATTTACTGCTGCACAGTGGTTGTTTTACACACGTGACCGTAAAACATGACCGCGTTCGCAGTTTGGATCATGTGACCATTCTATTTAAAGTAACCGTCGCAGTTTTAAATACATAGTTATTGTTGTGAAATGGAACTAGTTAAGTTTAGGCAACAAAAATACTTATTTAGGGTTGGGGAATCATCAGGGATTGGCTTAAAATGAGTCACGTAAAATTATTAAAATGAGGACGTAACTGCATCACCGATGTCATTGCGTCACAGACTAAGGTCCATAAAAAGTCAGTCAATTTTACAACGTGACCGCTGACTTTTGGTTACACATTGCATGAACCCCAGTCCTATGTTTGTTTGTCCATCGACCATCCCAACCTGCATCCTTACAGTGCTGCTCATGAGTTTAGGAACCCATGCTAAAGTTGACTAAAAAGAGGATTAAAAAAATCATCTTTTGGAAATTGATCGTAATGCCTTAATTACGAAATGAGGAAAATCCAACCTTGAAGGACACCAATTTTCGTGAATAAATAAATGTTCTTCCTTAAAATACAGGGGGCATAAGTATAGACACCCCTATGTTAAATTCCCATAGAGGCAGGCAGGTTTTTATTATTAAAGGCCACTTATTTCATGGATCCAGGATACTATGTATCCTGCTAAAGTTCCTTTGGCCTTTGGAATTAAAATAGCCCCACATCATCATCACATACCCTTCACCATACATAGAGATTGGCATGGGGTACTTTCCATAAAATCATCTCTCAATGCAAATCAAACCAGCTATTAGGCTAACTGAAATAAAACCATGCCAATCTCTAAGTATGGTGAAGAGTATGTGATGATGTGGGGCTATTTTAATTCCAAAGGCCAAGGGAACTTTAACAGGATGCACAACAAACGTAAATATGGGTCTTTATGAGCTGCTTGCACAATTGACCTATATGTTTGTTTTTTGGGTGAGGGCGGTCTGCTCTAGGGATGGCAATGCTGATCTGTGGGTCAGTCTGTCGGTCAACCGCTTCGTTCAGACTTGAATATCTCAAGAACTATTAGATAGATCTCCATAAAGGTTTATACAGACATTCATGGTCCCAAGATAAGTCTGGCGCTTAGTGCTGCCCAATGCAGGTCTGGCAATGCAAGACTACTATCACTCTAAACAAAGATGATGAACACGGTGAACGTCTGCTAAGCATTAGCATGTTAGCTTTGTCTTTGTGAACATTTTAGCATGTTGACATCAGCATTCTTTTTTTTTTTTTTTTTATCATTTTTAAAACATAAATGACTATTAAACTCCTGTCCTAAAATCCTGTTATTTACCAAAGGCCAGGTGTTGGAGATCTTTTCCTCTCTTGGCGCCCAGTGTCAGGGGACAGATACAGATTTAGCCTGTCATTGATCTGAACCTGTGGGAGCCACCAGCAGGGCCTTGACACTGCACTCACGTCTCCGTAGCAATGTCAGCAAGTTCAAACTCTCGCACCTTGTTGCCACTCTCCCCACTCACGGTTTTTTGTGAGCTACATTATAAAGCGGGATCGATTCAAGTTGAGACTGATTGATGAGGCGCTCTCGTCATCGACTGCAGAGAGACTCTCCCCTGTTATGACCAAGAAGTACTTGCAGAAAAATCTCTAGGTCTCTGGACTCGCTGAAGAGTGACAACGTTCACACCGCCCACAGCCACATCGCTGCATGCTGTTGGATGGCTGGCTGAGCCAACTGAACTGCCAGTGGTGAGTGCAGTGATAGCCAGGACATGGAATATAGCCTACAAAGATAAATGATTTGCTGCTGCTGGCTGCTCAGCTGAAAGTTTACTTTTACAACTTTCCCACGCTGCCAACCAGGGAATCAAGGTGACCATCAAACACCAGTAAATGTGTCTCTGCCTGTCAAAATGACATTAGGCAGCTGGTTCCTCTTGTGGTTTGTGGTGTGAAGACATCAAAACCTTATCACAGCCTTTTTTTGACAGCCTAATGTGCTGCGCTCACCACAAGCGAGAATTGCACGTACTGTACCAAGGAAAAAGAAATCACTTTTCCTAGAGCTACATTTCTAACTAAGACACACGCATGTCTACTGGAGGAGGAAACTCAATGTGACTATGCAATGTGGGTAGTATTCTGCTTTGCCTGCACTTCTTTTGAGTTGTGGGTGGCTTCTGGGTCCTGGGAGTCTGGTGACTCGTCTTCTCCAATGCCTGACATTATTTTCACCTCTATGACTCAGCGCAGGCTGCTGCCCTGCTTGACATTCTGATGTGGAACAAACAGCCAGCGGCCCACTGGCTCACTCTAATCAGCAAAAGCTGTTTGTATCCATCTCTTTTCCTCCCTCCCTCTTGCATCCTTCCTTTCTCTCTTGTTATTACTTTGATAGGTTTAGTCTGCTACCCTGCAGCTCCGCATTGCTGTCAAGGGAAGGGTGTTAAGCTTTGTGCAAGCTATAACCTACTGTACAGCACAGAGTCAGATACTTACACTGTTAGATCTATGAAGTGCCAAGCCACTATATGTAAGCTGTAACAAAAACCAATGCTCCAAAGATAAGTAAACAATGAAATTTCACTACAGCTTACTCTGTAACCATAACTAATGGCGTGGTAGTGTCCAGGTTTTTTATTGTGATTAAAAAGGGCAAAACATGAACATAAAACTTCTTCAATCAATTCAATCAAAGAGTCCTGTTTGTGTCAGTTCAATGGCAGTGTTAAAAACATTGCTTGCCCCCATGTGTGAATGACCTTTTCAGGTCTGGCTTTTATTCGGTCTTGGCCACTCGAAGCAACTCTTTCACATGCGTGTCCGTAAGAACAGAATTATGTTTTGACTTAACCTGTTTCAGTGTAGAAAACACTTTCACATACAGTACATAAGTTGCTGCAAAAAAGACATTAGCTTGAGTGCAGCCTGTTTTAACATTGGGATATCTGTCTGTGGGCACGGTTTTCCAGAAATCTGTCATCCTCAGAAAGTTCAATCATCTCCAGCTGGGACGCTGCTTTATTTGTCACTTCAGGGTCTTTCAAACAATCTGATTCAGCACTGAAAGGGTTAATGGGGAAGGTGATCTGTGGCCGATTTTTGTCCTCAGGTTGCGTAATCTGTCCTAAAACTCTGCTGCATTCTTTTTTGTTTCAAAATTATTGGTAAATGTATTAGCAGTATTGGCAAGATGCTTATTTAAAATATGTTATACAAAGTAAAAAAGAAAAATTCAACCGATAACCCTCCCACAGGAAGAGCCTCACAGGAGCAGGCAAGAGCCAGTGTGGAAACACGCTGAAATTAGCTAGTTAACAAAATGACTCATCATTCATGGTGTCACTAAACCTTGGTTCTCTAGTAGTTCACTTCATTAGGGTTGGGTACCTTGTGCATCTGAACCATCAGTACTGATACCGGTACCTGAAATTAGGTTCCAGGTACCCAACGGTACTTTTTTCTATTCTTTCCCTCTGTAACAAAAAAAATATTTCAGTTGTAAAAATAATTCGAAACTTATTTACTTAGAACATTGTTACACTGACAGAAATTAAATAAAAATAAAACCCCTCCATCTCTCCTCCCAAAGGCGGCCCTACAACCTATTAAATAAAATAATTATTCAACTTTTATTCTTGTATTTGTATATTATGTTTATTATTATGTTTTATTTTGATCATGACCGTTTTTAATTGCTCTTTAATGTTTCATGTAAAGCACTTTGAATTGCCTTGTTGCTGAAAGGTGCTGAAAAAGTCCACAAAGCTACGTTGGTGAGGATGATATTAACGTTAGCACAGTGGTCGGTCTTATGTGATGCTGAAATGGCTAACGGTAGCCTGCTAGTTAGCATCGTTTTACTGTTGGTGAGTAAAGTTAACGTTGTGTTAATGTTTAGTTATTGAAAATGTTGTCTGTCTGACATGCCGGCAGTTCTGTCAAACTCCGTTGTGTGGGAGGGGCTTAGGAGACGGTTTGGGCTGCAGCAGAAAGGGGGGAGGGACTGAGAAGTTGTCGATGTTCAAATTTGTTGGCAAAGTCCTGGATCTTCACAATCTTACCTACTACAGCTTTAATTATCTTCATAGCTTCTAGATTTTAGAGTCCAATTTCTTCAGTTTCTTTATTTTCTATGTCTATATACGAGGGAGCAAGGCATATAATATGTAGAGAAGGAAACTCGGCCTCTATAAAAAATAAAAAAATGAAACGCGAGAAAAAGCGTGGCAGATAATAGCGGACCAACTGAATGATAGTCTAAAAATATACATTTATGAAATACTGCTCTTAACTGAAACCATTCAATGAGTCACTGTCATTTGCAAAAACGAACACTTGTACACTTTGCATTAAAAGCGAGCAGTGGAAGTTAATATGACTTAGGAAATTTATATTATAGCCCACGAGAGAGAGGGAGGAACAGAGTGAAAGAGATATTTATGCATCATATTCTAGCGTTGTAGAAAATTGATCTTCATTGTAAATTTCCTGAGTAACATTATCTTCTGCTTACATTTAAGGCAAAGAGTACAACTGTTAATTTGTGAAAATGATTAGTAGCCTAATCCTTGAATGGAATGATTATGACAGTTTCAGTTCAGAGCAGTGGTCAGTTAATGTATATATTTGGGCGCACAATTATGCATTCAGTCGGTCCGTGATCATGCGCCCGCTTTCTCTCGCTGTTTCATTACAGCGGCTGTGTTTCTTTTCTTTTTTTACAAATAATGTGTTTCACGTCATCATACTTCCACAAGAAGCTGCTGCTCACTCTGTATAAAGTATGCACAATGCGTATTCTCCATTTTGGCATCAGTAAATCTGTGATCAACCTTGCGGTCTTTTGAGGAAAGCCGTGGACGCACATCTATCTGAATTACTTCAGCCTGGCTCAACCTAGTTGCTCCTCTTCAGCTGGCTTGGCCTTCGTGAAACGCACCAAGCCAGGATGCACAGATTAGACTAGGTCAAGCCTCGCTTTATCGGTTATCCTGGATTTATATATTCTGCTTTTGTGAAACAGGCCTCTGGTGACTTCGCTTTGGCTTAATTGCTTATTTCTTCTGTTTTGAAGACGTAATATGAAAATATATTTATAGTTTAAATATCTTACCCAACTTTTTGGCCTGAGATTTTCATTGGTGTGGTGAAACATTATTAGAAATATTTAGTAAATATTTAATAATAATATAATAAAAAGTTTAAAGAGAAAAAAAAAAGGAAATAAATCTTTCTTACTACTTGCTTACTTCCTGCTTCTTACAGTGCAGACGCTCTACTGCTTGCTCCTGCTTCTGCTTGCATATTTCTGCTGATAATCTTGCTTTTCCTCTGAGAGAAACTATGAGCAGCGGCTCTTGGATACTTATAAATCACTGGACTATACATTTTTTGTAGACATAGTAGGCTATTGTCATATTTGAAAATTTTCTGCGTGAGCGTGGCCTACCAATAGCTCAAGCCTGTCCTAAAGTGACTGTAGCTAAAGCTAATTAGCGGCAAGATGCCACCCTTCTCCATGGAGGACTACTACAAACTCCTTCAGAAGATTGCAGTTCTGGAAACCAAAATTTACCGGTTAGAAGTAAACGTGGAAGTGAACGGATCATGTGGAAATGAAACCACTTTACCAGTGACCCAAAACAATGGACAAAAGCATGCTAACACACGGCTAACTAGCACCAGCAAGACCACAAAGAAACAGGAGGGCTGTGGAACGGATAATAAATCAACAAGTGGCAGTCCTCCCTGGAACTCTTTTGGTGCAAAGCCTAAGAGTAAATCATTTTCCTGGGAAATGGGAGGACGACTTATGGGCAGGGCACAGCGCCCTGAGATTTGTGATACGACCGGCTGGCCTGCATTATCATCCAGGCAGAGCGCCTCTTCAACCCCTGTACTTAGCAGGACACAGCCGTGGACAGATGCAAAAGGGAACATCACCAACAAAATGCCTCCCCAACAACTGAGTGTGCAGGTGAAGAACACATTTGCTCCTCTGCTGCAGGACCCTGGACATGACCTGGATTGCGTCTCATCGTCACACAGCAGGGTAAGGACTGAGAGCAATTATAAAAGTAAAAAGCTCCAGGGAAAGCTAATGAATGGGCCCCAAACTCTGATTGTGAGTGACTCTGCTGTGAAAGATATAAAAAGCAGTAAAAACACCAAAATACTCTGTTTTCCCAAAGACATGGTGTCTGACTTGGCCCAAAGAATCCAGGATATCATAGCAGCACACCCAACTGTGAAGAACATTATACTGCATATAGGGTCAAATGATGTTGTAAAGCAAGAGTCTGAAGTGCTGAATCGTGACTTTATGAATCTGCTGAACACAGTCAGCTCCCTAAACGCAAAGGTGTTTGTCAGTGGCCCTATACCGCCAGTCAGAAGAGGAGCTGAGAGATTCGGCAGACTGTTGGCACTGAACAGATGGCTTTCAACTGCATGTAACAACCATTCTCTGCAGTTCATTGACAATTTTAACATTTTCTGGGGCTGCAGACTTCTTTTTAAAGCAGATGGACTCTTCCTTAACAAGCCAGGAGTAAAGCTGTTCACCTCTAGCCTACTTTACTTTCTGTGCCACACATCTGCTCCCTTGGCCAAGGACACGAGACAAGATGAACCAAAACAAGAGGAAGACACAACAAAGTGCGGCAGTGATCCACCACAGCCCCCACCTGAGCAAAGATTTGACCATGGGAGACCAAAGAGCGGAGATAAGAAATCTCAACCCCCCTTCTCACCCGTCCAACACCCCTCAAACCCCTTTGACAACCACGACACCTTTGAGGACGCCTTTGAGGATACGTCGCTCTCCCCTCTTTCCCCCATCCCCATGTTGGAGTTCACTGACCAGATGAAGCAGCTGGTGAATGCTGGAACCAAGTATGCCCCCCTTCTCCCATTGTAAAACGCCAGGCACCTCTGCCCCCTCAAGGACGGCAGTTAACTCCTTCTCCCCAAACTGATAAGGATGCTTGTGTGCAAAATGCAGCAAGCATTAACTGATATGGGCCGGGTCCAGGCTGCATGCCTAGTAGCACTCATGACTCTTTCCAAGACAAGCCTGGGCCCTGCGTATTAGATTCTTCCACAATTTATGTTGTGATAGGTAATGGAAAAAGAATGGCGAATACGCACTTAACTGCAAACTTTGCAAATTTAGCATTCATTCCTCGTCAGCCACAGTCTGTCCCAAAAAATTAAAACGCACTAACACTAGCCCTACTAAATGTTAGGTCTTTGGCAGGAAAATCATTTTTAATCAATGATTTTATTATTAAGCACAATCTTGATTTTATGTTTTTAACTGAAACCTGATTGGACCATAATAACAGTGCTCCTGTTTTCATTGAGTCAGCCCCCCCTAACTTCAGTTTTATGAGTGAGAATAGAGTGAATAAGAAAGGAGGTGGAGTCGCCATTTTGTTTAATGACTCATTCCAATGTACGCAATTTTCTTACGGAAATTTTGCTTCTTTTGAATATGTGGCTCTTCAGCTAAGAGCCTCCCCTCAAGCTATACTTCTAAATATCTACAGGCCACCTAAATACTGTGAAAACTTCTTTGACGACTTTACTGAACTGCTGTCTATAATCTGTATTAACTTTGACCGTGTAATTATTGCTGGTGATTTTAACATTCATGTTACGGTCACGGTATATCACTGAAAACACCAGTGAATCATTCATTCAGCTTTTCTCTTCTACACCCACCCTCACTGGGGCCTCAGTCACTGAGCTTGTAGATATTTTCAACTGTAAAATTACAAATGTTATTGATGCCATTGCTCCCACTAAGATTAAAGCTGTCTCTGGTAAGAAAAGATCTCCATGGAGAAATTTTATAGTGGTGAGAACAGAAAAAAAGAGTGTCGAAAAGCTGAACGCAGTTGGTGAAAAACTAATCTCCAGGTCCACTACAACACCTATAAAGAGAGACTTCGCTTTTATAATTTGGAACTAATTAAAACTAACTAAAATGCAAGGCAGTCCTTTTTCTCTGACATTATTGCCAGAAACAATAATAATTCACGTGCTTTGTTTGCTACTGTCGATAGATTAACAAACCCTCCAGTACCAATAGCATCTGAACTATTGTCAAACAAGGCTTGCAATGAATTTGCCTCCTTCTTCACAGACAAAATTCAGAAAATTAAACAGTCAGTGCCTCCATATCAAGTACAGGATATGTATTGTCACAGTGTTCACGCAAAACAAATTCCACTATGACACAATTTCATACAATCAACCATAAAAACCTGGAGGACATTATACAACATCTGAAAACCTCCTCCTGTTGCCTTGATATTCTACAGGTGTTTTCAAAAATGTATTGAATTGTTTGGCTTCTGATCTTCTACAGATTGTAAACACATCTGTGCTCTCAGGTATTTTCCCACAGGCCCTAAAAACTGCAGTCATCAAGCCACTTCTAAAAAAGAACAATCTAGATACGTCACTAATGAGCAACTACAGGCCAATATCAAACCTTCCATTTTTAAGTAAAATCATAGAAAAAGCGTTTTTTTCAACAACTCAACCTTTTCTTATTACTAAATATCCACAGCACTGAGACGGCTCGTTAAAGTCTTTAATGACATCCACTTAAACACAGACAGTGGTAAAATTTCAGTCTTAGTATTACTTGATCTCAGTGCTGCATTTGATACAGTCGACCATGACATATTACTTGACCGATTGGAAAACTGGGTTGGTCTTTCTGGCTCAGTACTAAAGTGGTTTGAATCCTATTTAAAGAATAGGGACTACTTTGTGTCTATAGGTAATTATACATCTGAGCATACAAATATGACGTGCGGAGTTCCCCAAGGCTCAGTTCTGGGGCTTCTTCTGTTCAACATCTACATGCTTCCATTGGCTCAGATTATGGAAAACAACAAAATAAGTTACCATAGTTATGCGGATGACACACAAATTTACATAACCTTATCGCCAGGGAACTATAGCCCAATACAAAAACTGAATATGTGCATTGAACAAATTAACGACTGGATGTGCCAGAACTTTCTTAAATTAAATGAAGAAAAAACTGAGGTGGTTGTTTTTGGAGCTAAAGAGGAACGATTAAAAGTTAAAAAAACGACAATGTTTAAAAACAACAGACAAAGCCAGGAATCTTGGCGTAGTCATGGACTCAGACCTGAATTTTAAAAACCACATTAAGACAATTACAAAATCAGCCTATTATCACCTTAAAAATATATCAAGGGTTAAATGTTAAATATGTCTCAGCAGGATTTGGAAAAACTTGTCCATGCTTTTATCTTCAGTAGACTTGACTACTGTGACGGTGTCTTTACAGGTCTCCCTAAAAAATCAATCAGACAGCTGCAGCTGATTCAGAACGCTGCTGCCCGAGTCCTCACTAAAACCAAGAAAGTGGATAACATCACTCCAGTTCTGAAGTCTCTACACTGGCTTCCAGTGACTCAAAGAATTGATTTCAAAATACTTTTGCTGGTTTATAAATCACTAAACGGTTTAGGGCCAAAATACATTTCTGATCTGCTACTACACTATGACCTACCTAGACCTCTCAGGTCGTCTGGGACAGGTCTACTTGTTGTCCCCAGAGTCAGAACTAAACAGGGGGAAGCAGTGTTCAGTTTTTATGCTCCACATATCTGGAAACTCCCAGAAAACTGCAGGTCTCAGTTCTTTTAAATCAAGGCTGAAGACCTTTCGTTTTGATGTTGCCTTTCTTTAAATAACCTATTTTATCTGCTTTTATATGTTTAACTGTTTTAACTGCTCTTTCTTTAAATTCTTATCTCTCAGTTCTTTAAATTCTTATACTGCACTGTAAAATGTATTCTTGTCTTTTAAATTGTTTTTAATTGTTTTCTAACTGCTCTTTCATGTTTTATGTAAAGCACTTTGAATTGCCCTGTTGCTGAAATGTGCTATATAAATAAAGCTGCCTTGCCTTGCCTTGCCTTGCCTTGCCTTGCCTTGCCTTGCCTTTCAGCCCCCTTGGCTTGTCCTTATGTCACCCCACTTTAGACAGCAAGCAAAAAACATTGCTACTAGGCCTGATTGAGCTAGCAGACTGCCATCTTGCCAAGCAATTAGGATTGGGCATCGAGAACCGGTTCCATCTTGGAATCGTTTGGAAAATTTGGTTTCAAATCCAATCATCAGTTCCGTATTTAACAAGCGCAAGTTTTGGTTTCCATAGCGGCCACCGTATATAATGCGCTTTGTTGTGTTGCAGCCATGGAGCACAGTAAGCGCCGCTCTAAAGTTTGGCTTTATTTTACATTTAAAAAGCCTGGTAAACCCGTAAATCACCATTAAATCAATATAATTTTTTTCCTCTTATCTGTGAAATAAGCATGTGACCTGTATTTTAACTCCTAAAAGAATCAGAAATGTAAGGAAGAATTGGAATTGGCATCAGAATTGTTAAAATCAAAATGATGCCTAACCCTACAAGCAAGGGACATATCTTTTCTGCCAGTAACTTGTGGTACTTAAATCTCATAAATACAAATCTCATAAGTATTCAGGTGTTTGGTGAGTAGTTGATTAAGTTGCATTGTGAATGAAATAATCACTCACACAGACAGAAAACAACAGACTGATGGAGAGTTTCTGTGCTCACTAGAGGCTTAGTGACCACCTGAAATTCAAAGATAAAAGAAGTTGTGGCGGCTTTTGGAAGCAGATTACACTGCCAGTGCGCTGCACATGAGGAAATCACCCACATTCAGCTCCCCAATGCTTTTTTTCATTTTAACGGCGTCAATTTTTTTTATCGCGAGATTAGCGTTCTTTGGCCTAGAAAACTTTGTAGTTTTTTTCACATGCTGTTGCAACAACTAGTAACGTTAGAAAAACTACAACACCACACCAGATCTAGCTAGACCGGAAACAAAACAACAGGCACGCCGCACATACTTGTTTGGGCTTGCGAGCCGGCCAAAGAGTAGTAGGCTAACGTTACGATTTTGAGTGGATGGTTAGTTTTAAAAAGTTGCCAAATGGTTCCATTGACAAGACCAAAGTGATGTGTGTGTTTTGTCGTTGTGAATGAGCTATCATTGCAGCAAGTCCAGTCTGAAATACCACTTGATGGCCAAGCACACAGCTGATGCGAATTCTCCGCCCCCCCCCCTCGTCAAAGCCAGGTGACAAAAGCACAAAGCAAGCCAATCCACTTTTCCATGTTGATAAGAGCATTAAAATGAGAAATAAATAATGGGACAAAAAGAAATCAAGGGACATTTAGAATAGATACAAATATGCGATTAATTGCGAGTTAACTATGACATTAATGTGATTAATCGCGATTAAATATTTTAATCGTTTGACAGAACTAAATTAAATATATTTATTCATACTAATGGCTTGGGTTTTTCAAAGCACCAGTATCCCGTGTTATTCTTATCCCAATTCAGATATATCCCCATCCAAATCTCTCATTCCTATGCATTATAATTCTGAGAGTTTAATTTACCTTAGGTATATGACACTATCTGTCTTGGAGCGCTCTGCATCCAAACCCCTAATTCTTAAATGAAAAGAGCGTGATGACAAATGAATCTAGAAATTGTTGTGAGCAAAGGAAACACAGCAGATCAGGTCATACAGTATGTATTAATGGGCCATTGTGTGATGACATGTCATACCAACATTGACACAAACACACACACACACACAATGTTTTTTATGTTATATTATGTGTTGTCATGTATGGTTGTTGATGTTCTTTTTATATTCTTTTATGCCCTTTGTGCAAAGCAAATTCCCCTAGGGGAAATACAGGTTTCATTCATTCATGCAATCATTCATTCATTCAATCATTCATTCATTCATGTGATCTCTATCTTAATGCTTTGACAGTACTGCCATTTACTTCCATGTCAACAGATCGTGTTGAATTTTAAATTCAGTTAGGTTTCTGTGTTTGGGCACTTTTTCCAGACTTCATCTTGTAGCTGTTAGCAACAGTTTCAGTCTACTCTCATCAATCACTTTCAGCATACAGTGAAAATAAATGGAAGTTTTATTACTGTAGAGGTTCGAGATGTGATAATAATATGGCTGTCGCAAAACAACAGCTGTTAATAATGGAATTCAAAATGGCACAAATAAATGTCATAACCGGTTGCTCTGCAATTACCATCCAGTCTCTGAAACTCTGATCTGATCAGTCAGACTCCTGTTGTTCTCAAAATAGTCAAAATAAAGGGAATCTAAATGGACACTGAGCCAGCTGGAAGGACTAGAGAACAACTTGGCCGCAGCCCGTTTTCTCTGCACAGCCTGCCTTGACAGTAATTACAGAGTGAGCGTGGATTGCGCTCGTGCTTGTTTGTACAGTAAGTGTGTGGAGAGTGGGGCTGGCAGCCCAGATAAAGCCTAAGGTGAGGCCCCTTGGAGAGAGGTGTGGGTGGAGGGTTGTGCCACTGCAGTGACGACCTTTCCAATAAAAGCCACTTCCCTGTAAGGAGTCCATGTGAACTCACAATAAAATTTTCATAAAAAATAAACTGAAAATGCAAATGCATTCGTTTTTTTTGTAGATTGCATGAAGATGTCCTTGTTGATGTTTCATTGTTCATCCGTATTGTTAAAGATTAATTACGGCCAATAAGAAAGACATAGTAGACAGAGAAGAGAATCAATAAATCCTTGTTGGTGGCCAAACAACACAATGTGACATCAAAGTGTTATCTTCATTGTCCGGCTAAACTTAACTGCCTCATTTAAGGACCAAAGAATGCAAAGAAATATGTTTGAACAACTATGTATTACCATTTTTCCCACTGGTTCTGCGTTCCGTCACTCTGGGCTTTCAGTCTTATATTGCCGTCTCCTGCTCACTCATTGCTGCCAGTGCTTTTTCAGCCCTGTACTTGTATGCAAACTCTGATAAGTGCTTATCCAATCGGTTTACTCAGTAGTGGCTCTGCCTTGTCCAGTTGCATGAATTTATGCAAATCAAGTTCAACTAAAGTTCAGTGAACACTCAGAGGACCCTTCTTATATACTGTCTATGAGAGGACCCACAGCTGGTGTTCCATATGTATACTGTCTGCTATATGTTCAACTTAACAATACAGGCTGAGCCAACATGTATGTGCCAAAGTAACAGCACAGGTGCATCATGTGACTAGAGGTTTAAAGCTGGTAACTGTGTGATTGAGCACTCCTCTCATTTAAACGATACCTTCCTTGTGGCTGCTTGTTTAATTCTCCATCCATCCATCCATCTTCGTCTGCTTATCCGGTGTCGGGTCGCGGGGGGAGCAGCTCCAGCAGGGGACCCCAAACTTCCCTTTCCTGAGCCACATTAACCAGCTCCGACTGGGGGATCCCGAGGCGTTCCCAGGCCAGGTTGGAGATATAATCCCTCCACCTAGTCCTGGGTCTTCCCCGAGGCCTCCTCCCAGCTGGACGTGCCTGGAACACCTCCCTAGGGAGGCGCCCAGGGGGCATCCTTACCAGATGCCCGAACCACCTCAACTGGCTCCTTTTGTTTAATTCTGTTAATGAAAATTAAAATTATTTTTTCTTCGTTTTGATAATCTTGTATGCTGTACGAAAAGACAACTAAAATAATAATTTGATGTTTTGGGAACTACACTTCATCACCTTTTTGTGGATAGTTCATCAGCTAATCTGGCTCTGTCATAAAGTACAATGTGTCGTTTTTACACTTCATTTTTTTGTACGGATTAAATAAATGAAATATAATGTAATTGTTTCACTTCACCAGCCTAGCTCTGTAACTTCGGACAGAGCCAGGCTAGCTGTTTCCCATTACTTCCAGTAATTCTGCTAATTACAAGATAACTATCTCTTGGCTGTTGCTTCATTATGTAACAGACAGAAATAAAATTGATATTGATCCTCTCATCTAACTCCCAGAAAGAAAGTTAATAAGAGTTGTTAAGGGGTTGAAGTATTCCTTTTGTTTAAGTTGTTTCAACCTTAAGTTGTTTTGACACCTTAACTTTATTATTCTTCCATCATGCATTTTTTTTTTACTAAAGCATGATAGGCTTTTCATCATCTAAGAGATTTTATATCTCTGTTACTTTTTAATAAGGCTGGAAAAATCCAAGATTGAATTCTCAGACCAGCTGAGAAAATCTGCGTGGGAAAAGGACACGGGTAACACTCTCCCCTCCTTCAACAACTTCCAACACAAAGTAGTCCACCGCCAACCTCTCCAGTGCAGCTGTTCGGTGGCCACAAGTAGTAGACGGTACAGCAGATGGGAAACTCTGAATCTAGTCAGAGAAACATTTGCAACACAAGCAGCAGCTGGTATGCAACACATTGTGTTATAAATGGAATGCATAATAGGGAAACTGTAGTAAAACTCAAGTAGCATTTCCAATTCATAGAATATCTCATTTAGGAATTTATATTTAGGAAACATTTCCATTACCTAAACATAAGAGCTTGGATTTCAATTCCTACTGCTGGCCAGCAAGTGACATTTTTAGGCTGCTTCCCTCAGGAAGAAGGTACAGTGTGATGAGGACAAGGATCTCACGCCATCTCAATAGCTTTTTTTCCAAGAGCCATTTCCCTCCTGAATAGCTGATCCACTGACCCCCCCCCCACACACACACACACACACACTATTTTATTTATTTAATTGTTTTAAGTATGCTTTATGCAGATATACGCATATACTGTTTGTTTGTCAAGCTTCTGTGTGACTGTCTGACTGCCATGTCAAATTCCTGTGTGTCTGTTGATGCATTTGGCGAATAAAGTGATTCTGATTCTGATTCCTACTGCTGGCACTCATTCTGTATGTGATTTATTTTCTCTCATGGTCAAATATGAATCCTTCTCCTCCCTGCATCCTGACTCTCTGTGCTCTCCCGCAACATCTCCTTGAGGACAGCGAGGACTTTGGGTAGCAGCGGTATATGAATCAAACACTCACACGCCTCCGAGAAATTTGTTTGTGTATGGTCTTCAGGGTGGGACTATACTCCGGCAAGGAGTCTCACAGCTCTGCTTCTATATTTACATCTGAATTCAGACGGTGTTTACTCACGCTCATTTGATAATTAATGTGCAATCTGAGCTGGGCAATTTCAGTCGCTTGTGAAGTGTGTTTAAGCATCACCTTTGGGGAATACCCAGACGTTAATTGTATATATCCTCTATGCCTCAGTTGATCTGCAGCATAAATACTGTGCACCGAGCAAAGCTGAGGCCTGCGGTGAGATTAATTAAATCTGCTCCCCCCTTTTTTAAGTTCCTATAGGATGTACCAGTGGTAAACCTGTAGGTATTAAATGTTAGACATTGTGTCGTGCTGCACAAATCACTGAAAATGTTGTAGTGGATTCTATGACCCGTAGAGCTCTGCGGTGTTGTCTTTATAGCCCAGAGGTATATCTCTTTCCATTTTAAAGCTACAGCATGCTCCAATGTCTCAACACTTGTCACCCATCTTGATGAGCTCACCACCCTGCAGCATCTAGCCTGAGGCTGAGATTACCAGTGCCTTCAATGTCACCATAGGATTTACCGCAAAAGCAACCAATTTGTGATTGAAGTTAAGAAATCGGAATCAATTCTGAAGTTTTGATACTGTGCAGGGGAACAGTTGATTGTCTTCTTTAGTTTTGGAATGAGTTTCTGTTTAAGTATCTCAGAATTATGCTTATAAGTGAAGACAATATGGAGCGGGAGATTTACAGGCAGGTTGGTGCGGGGTTGACAGTCTTCACATTGAGCCAGTTGAGCTGGTTCCACGTCAGATCAGGATGCCTGCCAGACGCTCTCCTGTAAAGGTATTCTGGACATGTCAAACTCGAAGGAGACCCTGGGGCAGATCCGGAGCACACTGCAGGTATAACATATGGCCTTCGGGATCCCGGAGGAAGAGCTGGAGACATGACATGGGAGAAAAACGTCTGGTCTATGGCCTGGGAAATGTATTGATGGATATCATTTAAAAAAAAACAATGCTGTTGTTCATTTTGTTTTAAAGGGGTGTTGTTTATTCTTTCACGTCTTGGTCATTTCCAACATTATTTCTGTGCTGCTACCCTCGTCTGGTGGTTACACTCACAGAACATGACAATCACAAACGGCATCGAGCCTCTCAACATTTGGTGTAGTTATAATGCAAAGAGTGTCTCTGCATGTCACTGACAATCTAGTATTTCATAGATTTTTCCTACAATATCTGCATTGTTCTGTTGTGTTCAAGTATGAAAAATATGGGAAACTTGAAGGATGAACATAATGATTTTCTAACTCAGTATCCTGACGTGACTGCATGTCTTCACCTCAGCTAAAGGTTTAGTGGAGCTGATAAACACAACTGTCCATAGCAAACTTATGGTGCAGAAAAATAATCACATTTCTTTACATTGTCTAAACAAAAAATGGGCTATGTGGATAAAAGGAACACAGCGTCCAGTCGTGAGACTGCATGTTATCTGTAAACTCCCAGGTGCATTTGTGCAGTTTTTACGTGTCCTCTTTTGTGCACAGAGCAACTGACTCACTACAGAGTGTAGAAGTAAGGAGTCAAAAACTGCACAGAGAAAGTACCAACCGGTCCTAATACTACTACTAAGAAAGATGAAACAGACAGGATGCAACCTTTATGTGAAATAAAACACCACAAAGCAAGACGCAGTTAGCCCATACCTATCAAGCCTGTATGTTTTCTTTTCACTTTTACAGTTTGGCTAATTAACAGTCTGTCTCTCTGTCCCTCCTCTACAGCCACATTCCTTATTCCCCAGGCCCCTTTATTGTCTTTTTTCCAATAAATCACTGACTTGATCTTGTCTGCCTGCTTTGTCTGCGTTTGGGTCCAATCATGCATTTCCTGAGTCATGACGGAGCTTGTTCCAGGTTTAAATGTACTCAATCATATTGTTTATCCTGCTGTAACATTTCCATGCATGTTTCAGATTTAACTACAAGAAATGTGATTCTACGTGTGTCTAGGGTGACCAGATTTCCCGGAACTAAAACCGGGACACTTTGCGTGTAACCGTAGTGCTAGTGCACGTACACGCTTTTTAACGTGAACATGTGCCAGCCCAGGTCGGACATAGACACAGACAGTATAGACACAATTTTGCCAACAGCACACGTAGGCCTACTGCTCACAACATAATGGGGTATCTCAGTTAATATTCATGAATGTTCTTGGTATGTAGCCTACATATCTAAGAAATAATATTAAAAGACATCGCGTGAGTTTCGTGGGGGACCAACTTTATTTTTCAGAATTAAAGCATTCTTTTGGAAAATGCACCCACTGAACTTGTGAAAAGGTATTTTTCATTGCATGGCACTAAAGGAATTATTTGGAACTGCTGCCACAGGCTTGAACTAAAGCTATGGTAACACTTTACGGGAAGGGTACATGAATTATGAATTCATGCATGCATTAATTCATGATTTGTGCATTATTTCATTCCTTTATATCTTATGAATCATCAGGAATTGACATGAGTTCAATAACCTGTTTTGCAAAAACGATGAGAAAAAGGTATTTTACAATAACTGTGAATGCACCACGAGTTTTACCAGTTTTAAGTAAACGCAACCTTTATTCACGTCTGTGTTGTTTTGCCGACAACAGCAGTGAGCCAGTGCTAGCTAGTTTGTGTCTTTTAGCTCATAGCTTTAGCGGCAGACTGTTGTACATCCCGCTGTTGGAATCCTCTACAATACAGTCACACTTTTACACCGTTAAGCTGTCAGCATTTTAACCGTTTAACCGGGACAATTCCATAGTGGTTGGTGTAAACATTTTACCTTCCCAACTCGGGACAAGCAACTTAAAATCGTGACTCTCCCGGTCAAACCGGGACGTCTGGTCACCCTAAGTGTGTCAGTTGTGTATTCTAAACCATAACTATATGCTAAGCATTCTAGCTCTCACAAGCATGCACATATCCTGAGTGACGGCGAGATCGAAAAAATTACAGCGGCATAAACCAATTCCCTGGCGGCACTAGCAGCTCACCGTTTAACGGCAGGCAACGGTCAGTGACAAACAGTTGAGTAATTTCATATTTATATTCACAGTTAGCTCTTATACTTTGGGTACATCTACAAGGATATATGAAATTACTTAACTTGTCACTGACCGTTGCCTAACTTTACCACTTCCACCGGCCGGTGGAAAACTGGCACAGGTCGGTGTTGTGTGCAGCCAGTGCCGCCAGGGGATCGGTTTATGCCACTGTCACAGTGGCATGTAGCATCAGCCACTTTTCGATCTCAGCGCTGCTGCATATGCTGAAACCTCCTCCCCAAACACCTTCCCCAAGTCGGAATTGGGGTGGGGGGGGCTGCGTCCGACAATTGGTACACTGCCTAATATTTACACCTACTTCGACCTGTGATTGGCCAGGTGTGTGGAGAAAATGTGATATTTGGACTCTAGCCTTCTCTCTCATTCTTTACAAAACTATTCCTGTCACTGTGATGTGTATGAGGCTGATTTCATTCACCTGGCCTGCCCCTCGGCCATACTCATTTGCTCCTAATCAGCTTATCAGTATATGCACCCTTTGCCAGATTGTCTAGTGTGTTGACCTAGCTAGCTCCAAAGTGTTCCATCATTTTGATTCCAATTCTTGCCTGTTTGTGTTCTGACCTGCCATTTTGGACTTTAGACTTTCCCTTTGCCTGCCCTGGATTTATTTGCTACGCTGATTGACTACCTGGTTTGACATCCGCTTATTATGGTGCGTTCTTTTTGTCTTGTAATCGCGACTAGTAGCTCGAGCGTGACGTCACATCCGTGTCGAAAAACGAATAACCGCGGGTTGTTGCGTTCTTTTTGTCACACAATACTACGAGTCGGAGAAAAGATGGATTTTTGTAACATTTTTAGTAACATTTAGGATTCTATTCACCCAGTTATTGACATATTACACACATATATTTCACAGTTTGATACATGAAAATTACATTTGATTAACGTTAACGTTAGGCTACTGCTCTGCTTTCTGCTCAAGACTCGGCTTAAAGCCGTTGTTGTCATATAGCAACCGAGTGTCTCTAGCCAATTTCAGCTGCACAAGCTACAAAATAACTAATTAGGCGGTATTTAACTCCTAATAAGACTGTAGAGACATGTCTATAGGTAGCAGTATACAGTGCTATGTGTACGACTTCTTCATTTGGTTACAACAAAGACAAAAGTGCTTAAAATTGTAGATAACCACAATGTTTACTACGTGTGATGCACGACGTAGCCATCTTTGAAAGTGAGCTCGGGGTCCTTTGAGTTCAGACGACTTGACGAGTCGTAAATACGACCTCGGGGCCGTTTTTTTGCAACTTTCGAATCAACTAATCCGTCTTTATGCACTATTTTCCTATTGGCTGTTCTGCATGCTGCCAGGCTGGTAGGTGGGACTTACCTGGTTCCAAGGCTAGTTCGCAAGAGAAGATTGAGAGCAGCTGGGAGAAGAGAGTTTGAGGAAAACTGAAGTTTTCTGTGTAACGGCAGAGGACGCTCAAATCCCTTTGTCCCCCATCAAGTTGTGTTAATGTTATTGTCCGCTTCTTTAAATGTCTACAAATCATATGTCAACAGAGTATCGACACTAACCAGTGTTGGACCACGGAAGTCGAGCTGATCGAGCGGTGCCGGAGCAGTGAGGACAGGTAGGCCTTCACGTTACCTGTAGCCTGACAGAATGCTAAGCTCTGTAGATTCAAATGCACAGGCAGCCAAACATTGGAAGTCCTAGCATGTATTAGTTATGATAGCATCACGTTTTCTCAGGGTTGTGGTTATGCCGTTACAACTGTTTCTGCACCTGATCTGTTTTCTGTGTTGTGCTATTAGTTTCTTCAGTTTGTGAAACTTGAAAGTTATTCCCATATTTAAACAATAGTAGCATCCTCTGATGGCTGGCTTATCACCCCGCCTTCCAGCATGGCTGCCCAGAACAACTAGAAACAGTGGCCTTCTAATGTGCTACCCCTATGTTAAACCTAGGGACACAGAACTTGAACCTCAGTCTCCGATGTCAAAGTCCTGCACTTTTTCCACCTACCATCCACCCCAACCACTTCCCTGCAACTTGTGAAACAGTACAAGAACATAGCACTTCACAAACTGGGCAAGATCCATGCAGCAAATACAGTACATTCCCTTCAAATTGTATTGTATGTAGTAGCATGTAAGGCTTATATCACTCATGCTTTGGGCTTTGGTGGCATCCATTTTCCCATATGTGAAAAAAAGAAAGGTATATGTAATGTGAAAGTCCTTCAACAGCTATCTTGATACAAGTAGCTGACTGAATAGAAATCAGCTGAGTTTCTAAAACATACAGAGATCTAATGCGTTAATATTTGTATTTCATGAGATGAAACCTAATCCATGACTAGATTGGGCGCACACCCTGTCTACAGCAGCTGATAACTGAAGTATTGAAATGCAGCATCCAGCAGTGATAAAAGGATGGAATTGGTGACAGAAAATCTATTCCACCAGTCACTTATGCCACCTTGCCTGGGCACCCTCAAACATGTTTTCTTATTAGGGTTCAGGACTTCAGTGGAATATTCATGTGTAAGAAATAAATAGGACAATTGGGAGAAGGATTTGCATATCTTGCCACTCAGATGTTAACCCTTATCTAGTCAGGAAATAACATGAATTATTCCAACAAAGACACACAGACCCAAAAGGGATTCATCCCCACAGTATCTGTTTAATATGTGATCCTGCTTTGCTTTTTGACATGTGTGCTCTATCAGCTGTTGCAGCTATTGGAGTGTCATAACCGCTAAGCATGATATTTGATTATTTTTCTGGCCTCATCTTTTAATGAAGGCTTACAGTGATTGTGATAACAGCTGCTCTCCTACTGTAGTTGAGTAGCTCTGATTATGTGTAGCTTTACATAAAAGCCTTGCAAAATGACTAAGATGTAAATGTGAATTAGCGTCAGTGGTAAGGATACAGACGCAGACAAAGGGGCCAAAGCTACAGAGAGAGCTTCTTTCAGGAAATCGAACTGACAAGATCAATTTTTTATTCTTTTTATATTTTGAGCATATAACATACAGAACAAACACAATCGAACAAGAACCAAAACCCTCTAATCATCGAGTCATCATTAAGTAACAAAACAATCGGGTCAGATGGAATTCAACATCCTATCACGTCAGATATTATTGATGTTGTTTTATTCCAAAACTCATGCACCTGTTCACACTCCCAGACCATGTGCAGGAAAGTTCCAGTTTGTTCAGGTTGACAGAACATGCAATAGGGAGTAGGAATGACTTTAGAGATGTATTAACTGACAAGCTAATTTCTGAAACATTTTACTGCATATCCATTTTGGCACCTAAAGTTCAATGTTCAGTATTTCTCTGAGAAGCAGAGAGTCTTACAGAAGCATGTGTTGTAATCTTGTGCTCTTGTCACTTAAAAAAAAATTGCGTTTTAATACAACTAAACTGCATTCTCCATTATGTTTCGGGGAAACGCATTTTCTCTCAGATTACACGTCCTTGTGCCAGCTATAGGCGCACATTGTGAATTGGGTCATCTGGGACTGGTTTACTGAGTGTTTCCAGGATCAAAACCAAGGGAGGTGAAGCAGCTTTTAGTTTCTATGATCCCCACCTGTGGAACAGGCTCCCTGAATACCTGAGATCTGCTGTAACTGTCAGCCCATTTACATCAGGGTTTAAAACATTATTGTTTACTGCAGCGTTCCAATAAATTAGATACATAATTGGCTTTTAATCTGTAACTATTTATTTGCCTGCTTTTGTTTTTATTGTCTTTCAAATGCAATTTTAATGTTTTCTTAACATCTCATGTTTAATGTATTTGTATGTCTCTGTAAAGCACTTTGAATTGCCTTGTGTCTACATGGTGCTTTATAAATAAACTTGCCTTGCAAGTTTGTTACCCAAGTCAACGTACGTATG
Organism: Perca fluviatilis; assembly: GCF_010015445.1. NCBI lineage: Eukaryota > Metazoa > Chordata > Actinopteri > Perciformes > Percidae > Perca > Perca fluviatilis. Next base: position 14,052,365 of record NC_053117.1, read on the forward strand.
TAAGTTAAAATATAAAAACTCACACTCACAGCATCAACCCACAACAAGTGTCTGACTCCCACACTTCCTGTCAACACAGTGTCAACACAAATGGCTTTTGTAAGCTTTATTTACCTGAAGAGGGTTAGCTGACAAACTCTTTTCTGTGTCAGTTTGAGAACTACCTACCTAATTATGTAACTATATATCTATCTGCAGGGTCTAAGAATAGCAGTGTTGGGTGTCATTAATGATTTGGAAACTGTATGGGTTTTCTACCAGTGCTTATCAACTTATAAAAGACTTAAATTTTACCAGCTTATATCACGATAATATGTGATGTAGACACTCAAATTCAACAAGAGGAAAGGATTGTGGTGAGCCGTTGACCTTTCCTCTATTTCAAACATCTTCACTGTTTACACCATTTAAAAAAAAAAAACTGTCTGCATGTTTTTTACAAAGACACACTCTGGATATGACTGTTATCCTAAAGTGTATGTGTCTGGAAAGAACATTCTTGTTGTCTCTCATGTCAAATATCTCGGTATCATCCGTGACTCCACCCTGTCCTTCAAAAAACAATTGAAAAACTAATGCAATACTAAAAAAACTAAAAACTAAATAAAATCTGACCAATTTTAGGTATATAAGAAGCTGCCTAACAAATTCAGCAGCAAAACTATATTTGGATTCAATAATCACCCCCAACTTACTATATTGTATGACAATATGGACTCAAGCAAAAGATAAAACCCTTAAGCCTGTTCTCACTGTGTAGAAACAGGCTCAAAGTGTTAGACAGAAAACACAATACTTACCATCATTGCAACATTCTTAAAAAATCCATGAAAATCTAATGCCTAATGTACAAGATCCTAAATGGCAACGCTCCACCACTCAATACTTTTATTAAGCAAAAAAAAAGTCAAACAACAGATCCACAAGGTCTGCTCTGAGAGGGGACTGTGTAACCCCTTACAGGTCCAGCTCCTTCAGCCAATCATGCTTTTCTGAAAGAGTCTCTCATACATGGAACACTCTACCAACTGAAACATTGTCCTATATTAATGAAATAAATTAAATGAAAATATCTCAATCCAAATGAATTGACAGCTCCTCAAAGGGTCTCTTTCTATTTCGGTCATTGAATGGCTTTCTTTGGGGTGCTAACATACCCTACGTGTTTCATTTGGTTGAGTAGAGCTCTAGTGCGTTTGCCTGATTAGTGGGGTTTGTTTGGGCTGTCAATCAAACTCTGGTGAAGACCAAACAATCGGACTGTGGCCACGTAGTGCTGTCTGTCGGGCTTCCGCCTCCTGTCTGAACCCAGCACTACACACACATGCAGAGACAGACCTGCAGGTGCACCAGTGCGACCAATGAAAATGTTTAGTCGCACTTTACAGATTTTTGGTCACAATGCAACTATGACAGTATCATGTCTTAGAACGTGAAGTTTACGGTAAGCGTATTGTCTCACTTCCGGTGTTTCCGTGTTACGACGCTAGTTTGCTGCACCAGCAAAAAAAACATACTCAACTCTGCTTCATTGTTTAATTTAACGGCTATTTGCCTGGATTACATTTAAACTACACCAGTTATGCTTAAGCAGTTATAGCTATCTTCTCTTACAGCGACTGCCTCGCTGATATCACAAGTGTTCAAACGCTATTAGCTACTTTAGCTTAGCCATTTAGCAATGGCTAATTCCTCTCCCTCTCCTGCTCTCTCTTGCTCGGTGTGTCAAATGTTTAGCTATTTCTCTGCCTCCTTTAATGATACATGTAATAAATGTAGTGTATTCGCTGCTCTGGAGGCGAGGCTTAGTGAGTTTGAGGCACAGCTCCGCACCATGGAATCATACATATGCTTCTGTAGCTAGCCAGCTTAGCGTAGTTGGTGTGGGCCAACATACTGTAGCTCCTGTTATCAGTCCCCTGTCAGACCCCGAGCAGCCGGGTGAGTGGGTGACTGTCCGAAAGAAGCGTAGCGCTAGCTCTAAACCGGGGAGTGCATATGACAGCGGTCACTCTAAACCGGAGCATCTTCGCCTTTCTAACAGTTTCTCCCTACTCAGTGATACACCCGCTGAGAAGCCAACTCTGGTTATTGGGAGCTCTATACTACGAAACGTGAGGTTGGCGGCTCCAGCGGCTGCAGTCGTGTGCGTCCCTGGTGCCAGAGTGGGTGATATAGAATCCTATCTAAAGCTGCTGGCTAAAAATAACCCTAAATACAATAAGATCATACTTCACGGTGGTAATGATACCCGATTACGTAAATCGGAGATCACTAAAATTAATGTTAAGTCACTTGTGCATATGCAAAGACAATGTCGGACTCAGTAGTTTTCTCTGGACCCCTGCCAAACCTGATCAGCGATGACATGTACAGTCATCCTTCCACCGCTGGTTGTCAGGGTGGTGCCCAGCTAATGATGTGGGCTATGTAGATAACTGGAGGGCGTTCTGGGGAAAGCCTGGTCTGATTAGGAGAGACGACATTCATCCCACTTTGGACGGAGCTGCTCTCATATCAAAAAATGTGACCGAGTCTATTATCGGTCATAAACCATGACAACCCAAGTTTGATATTAGAAATCAGAGGTGCAGTGCAATGCGCTACTCTGTGCTTCCGTTAGATCAGTTGCCCATTCATAGGGCCCTATTTTAATGATCTGAAACGCAAGTGTGAAACGCAAAACGCAAGTAGCTTTGTGGGCGGATCTCAGGCGCTGTTGTTATTATACCGGCGGGATAAATGACTCTTGCGCCCGACGCAAATCTTAAATGGGTTGGTCTGAAGTAGCTAGGTGTGGTTTGGGCGTAACGTGAAAATAACCAATCAGAGCGTCATCTCACATTCCCTTTAAGAGCAGGCGCGGATCGTGCATTGCCACTCCCGGACCAGATGAAGTGCATTTTCAGTAATATTTTTCTTTGTAATTATGTATGGTTTTCAAAAATGGGAACTGCTGTAGATGAGAGAAGTGTATGCGCGTTGTGCACACGCTACATTATGGCCAAGCATTCGTCCCTAAAATAGCATCTGAATACTTGATATTTAGACTAGCGCCACTGACTTTAGACTAGGTTTTTCCTGGTCAGTGGCGGAATTGTTTTCTGAAACTGCAAAATAGCACCAGGGAACGTTTGCACCTGAACACGCCTCCTCTTTTCGCTGAACCGCCCCCGGGAGCAAAAATACATTCCCTAATTTACCGACGTGCATCTGTGGAGGGAAAAGTCCGCTGTGCGTGGGGTGCAAAATAGGAATGATACATGCGTCGGTGTACAAAGGCAATTGCGCTGAGTGCAAGATAGGGCCCAATGTCTAATAACCACGGTGTCTGTCCCCCAATTCAGATTCTCAGACTCAGAAGATAAACAAAAGAAGGGCTATAGTTAACAACCTAATTGAAATTAAAACGACTGCAATGATAGAACAGAATAGGAAAATTAGATGTGGACTATTAAATATTAGATCTCTGTCTTCTAAAGCAGTATTGGTAAACGATTTGATATCAGATAATCAAATTGATCTATTCTGTCTTACTGAAACCTGGCTGGGCCATGAAGAATATGTTAGTCTAAATGAAACCACTCCTCCCAGTCATAATATTCAAATTCCTAGAGGCTCAGGCCGAGGAGGGGGAGTTGCAGCCATCTTTGATTCAAGCCTGTTAATTAATCCTAAACCTAAACTAAATTATAACTCATTTGAAAGCCTTGTTCTTAATATTCAACATCCAACATGGAAATCATTACAGCCAATTATATTTGTTGTTTACCGATCTCCAGGTCCGTATTCTGAATTTTTATCAGAATTTTTATCTGAATTATCAGAGTTGTTATCATGTGTAGTCCTTAAATCAGACAAAGTACTTATTGTAGGTGATTTTAATATTCCTGTGGACGTTGACAGCAATAGCCTTAGTACTGCTTTCAACTCACTACAAGATTCAATTGGTTTTAGTCAGAGTGAGCCTAAGGCCACTCACTGTTTTAACCACACCCTCGACCTTGTGCTGGCATATGGCATCGAAATTGAAGATTTAGTATTTCCGCAGAATCTTTTATTATCAGACCATATCTTAATAACTTTCGAATTCTCACTACCCGACTATACGAAATTAGATAAAAGCTTTTAAACTAGATGCCTATCTGACAGTGCTATAGCAAAATTTAAGGAAGATATTCCAACAGCATTTAACTCAATGTCGTGCCTTAATATAACAGAGGCCCTTTATGTTAACTTTAGTCTCTCCCAAATTGATAAATTTGTAGACGGTGCTACGGCCTCACTACGGACAACTTTAGACTCTGTTGCTCCTCTCAAAAAGAAGATGATGAAGCAAAGGAAACTAGCACCTTGGTATAACTCCCAAACTCGCAAATTAAAACAAATCTCGCGAAAACTTGAAAGTAAATGGCGTTCCACCAAACTGGAAGAATCTCGTTTAGATTGGCAATACAGTTTAAAAACCTATAGGAAGGCCCTCAGAAATGCCAGATCGGACTATTACTCATCATTAATAGAAGAAAATAAGAACAAGAACAACCCATGGTTTCTTTTCAGCACTAAAGCCAGGCTGACAGATAGTCACAGCTGAGCCATCTATTCCTATAGCTCTGAGTAGTGATGACTTGATGAGCTTCTTTAATGATAAAATTATACCAATCAGAGATAAAATTCATCACCTTTTGCCCTCAACTTCTAACGGTTCACCTTTAAATGCAGGACTGCTAGAAAGAACAACAAGACCTGACATATACTTAGACTGCTTTTATCCTATAGACCTTCAACAATTAATGTTGAAGGTCTCTTCAGCTAAGCCAACTACCTGTTTCTTAGACCCCATCCCAACGAGGCTACTTAAAAAAGTGTTACCCGTGGTTAACACTTCATTAGTAGATATGATCAATAAGGTTATGTACTGCAGTCATTTAAAGTAGCTGTGATAAAACCTATTCTGAAAAAACCCAACCTCGATCCTAAGGTCTAGCCAACTATAGACCTATCTAATCTCCCCTTCCTCTCCAAAATCCTTGAGAAGGTAGTTGCCAATCGGCTATGTGATTTTATACATAGAAATAGCTTATTTGAGGACTTTCAGTCAGGATTTAGAATGCATCATAGCACAGACACGGCACTGGTGAAAAATTACTAACAACCTTCTAACTGCTTCAGACAAAGGACTTGTCTCCATACTTGTCTTATTAGATCTCAGTGCTGCATTTAACACTATTGATCATTAACTCACCTTTTTAGCTAGTAAGCGCGGGGAGAGGAGAGTGAACCCCTGCAAGCCTGTTCTCTGTCAGTGCCTCTGCAGCGCTGCGTTAGATCCACAACTCCCTCTCGTCTGATATACCCTTTTCTCTGGGCCAGTAGGCTCTTCCGTTGTACAGTCTGGAACACTGCATTTACGACCATGGTTCATTTTCAGTATCCTTGCAAAACCTCCAAACTTTCTTCATTTCTAAAGTTCACAGCGCAGCTCGTGTGGGAGCTCCTGATACAGCTCCAGCTAAGCGGGTCTGTAAAGGGGAAGAGGCCGACAGGGAGGGCAGCAAACCCGGCCAGCAGCCACCGCCTGTCTCTGCAGATTGCGGAGCTTGTGAAGTCCGACACTGACTTACCAAATTTGCAATTAGCCATCAATTTTCATAAAACGGCCCATATTTGAGCTTTACATAGTTGATTTTTCGCATAAAAAAGTCTCAGAAGTGAATTTTGTAATGGAATAGCAGAGATCTGCACGACCTAGATTTAGAAGACTAACTGACCTCAGATCAGTTAGTGGCCTATGTAAATTTGGGGGCGTTACAAAGATAGAAGGTTGAGCCAAATGAGGAGGATTTGGGATGTTGACGTCAACTTCCAGCTTTGTTCAGATTTGCCCGTTTTCAGAGGCAGTTTCAAATTGTGAGATTTGCAGAGGAAAGAGGTGTCAATGGGATTTTGAGCTTCTATGTATCCTATTTACCCTCCAAACTGTCGTTATTCAACTATGACAGGGTAAAATCATTTTTGCATTCTATCACCCCTTTAAAGGAATCGCACTAAGCTGGTTTAAGTCCTGTTTATCTGATCAATCTCAATTTGTTAATGTTAACAATAAATCTTCCAGGTATGCTAAAGTTGCCATGGCGTTCCACAAGGCTCAGTGCTTGGACCAATTCTATTCACCTTGTATATGCTTCCCCCTAGGCAATATTGTTAGGAAACATTCAGTTAACTTTCATTGTTATGCGGATGACACCCAATAATACCTATCAATTAAGCCAGACGAAACCAGTCAGTTAACTAAACTCCAAGCATGCATCAAAAATATAAAAGCATGGATGACCTACAATTTTCTGATGTTAAACTCAGACAAAACTGAAGTTATTTTGCTGGGCCCTAAACACCTTCAAACCGCATTATCCAAAGATATAGCTACTCTGGATGGTATTGCCCTGGCCTTCAGCACTACTGTCAGAAATTTAGGAGTCAGGATATATCCTTTAACTCCCACTTAAAACAAACCTCAAGAACAGCCTTTTTTCACCTTCGTAACACTGCCAAAATTAGGAACATCCTATCTCAAAACGATGCTGAAAAACTAGTCCATGCATTCGGTACTTCCAGGCTGGACTACTGTAATTCCTTACTATCAGGATGCTCAAATAAAACCCTTAAGACTCTCCAGCTGATCCAGAATGCTGCAGTGTGTGTTCTGACAAGAACTAAGAAAATAGATCATATTTCTTCTGTATTAGCTTATCTGCATTGGCTTCCTGTAAATAAAAGGATTGAATTTAAAATACTTCTTCTGACCTACAAAGCTCTAAATGGTCAAGCAGCATCATATCTTGAAGAGCTCATAGTACCCTATTACCCCACTAGAGCACTGCACTCCCAGAATGCAGAGCTATCAGGCTCCTCTCCTGTGGAACCAGCTCCCAGTCTGGGTCAGGAGGGCAGACACTGTCACCACATTTAAGAGTAAACTTAAAACTCTCTTCTTCGATAAAGCTTATAGTTAGGTAGTGAGGAGTTGCAGCGTTCGCCTAGACTGGCAGGGGAAGACACAGCACCCCTTCTCTACTCTGCTTCTCTTCATAGTCATTAGATTCATCTACCATATAATCAATGATATAATCAAAGTAGAGGGAGACAGGCCAGTACAGCCCGATCCGGTTGGGGAGAGTTCTAGCCCGACCAGGCTCCTCTCCTTAGCCTGTCTCTCTTAATTTTGCTGCTATAGTTTTAGACTGCCGGGGGACTTCCTTTGACACACTGAGGTTCTCTCTCCTCTCTCTTTCCATCTGTGTGCACCCATGTTCCAGAAATGCTTGTTACTAACCTAGCTCTGGGGAGCTTATTCCACGGAGTCCATATGTTTTCTTTTCGCTCAGCATGTTTCCTTAGATTAGGGTGGCCCCTAAATCATGGTTGCAGCCTGTCGCCGTGGTCCTGCTGCGCTCCCTGCTATGCCCTGTTACACCTGTTATGCTCTGCAGTGCCCTGCTACACCCTGCTACATCCTGTGACGCCCTGCTATGCCCTGCTACGTCCTGTGACACCCTGCAATGCCCTGCTATGCCATGAACTACCACAGCTACTATTTCTAGTCACTGATCCATTATCTTTATTGTGACTATTATTGCCACTGTTCATCACACCCCCAACCGGCACCGTCAGACACCGCCTACCAAGAGCCTGTGTCTGTCCGAGGTTTCTTCCTACAAGGGAGTTTTACCTCGCCACTGTCGCACTGAATGCTTGCTTTTGGGGGAATTACTGGAATTTTTGGGTCTTTGTAAATTATAGTGTGGTCTAGACCTACTCTATCTGTAAAGTGTCTTGAGATAACTCTTGTTATGAATTGATACTATAAATAAAATTGAATTGAATGTGGTTGTACTCTGGAGCCCTGCGCGCATTGTCATTTTTATTAAACTGATCTCAAGAAAAATCCACTTTTTCAGTACTTGTGCACATACATTTGGGAAGCTGGAGTGCCCACCAACCCACAAACTGTGAAATTCGACAACCCAGTCAGTTTTTTGTCGGCCACCTAGATCAGATCAGAAAAGATGGGATTCAACAAGCCATTCAGATTTGGCTCCCCTTCCTATGTGACATGCAGGCTCCTTAGAATATACCCCATCTGAGTATTTTCACCCACTGCTTGAGAACTATGGATGTATTATAAGAACTGGATATCAGACCCCAAGATTGCGTCTATTCAGTTCAATGAGAATTGGTCGCCTGGAACATACGCCAAAAAGGTTTCAAGACTTCTGGGTTTACTTCAGTGGTATGGGGCCCACTGAATATGCGCAGTAGTGGCCAAGACGCCGATAGACTTTACATTGGGATGACTTCACAGGATTTTAACTCTCTTTTCTCATTGCAATACCATGAGTGGCCACTGGAAAAAATGGCTGCAAGGCTGAGCAGCACACCGTATCCAGGTCTTAACACTTCCATGGAATTACCTTTGACAGGTATGAACCTGAAAATGAGCATGATACTTTTTGTGCCTAAACCTGACCAAACCTTAACCATAGCAGAGTCAGATCAGTTAAAGGAGAACTCCGGGCAATTTTTACGTTAATCTTGATCGCTATATGTATATGAGTACTGTCGATAGCAAAAAAAAACGAGCCGAATCGGTGCTAGCAACACGGAGCTGCTGCAGCTAATGCCGAGAGCTCCCACTCAGCTAAAACGGCAGTTATGGGGGCATAAGATAAAGAGTGTCTTTGTGCCTCTTAACAGACACAAAATGCAATTAAAATGTCTGTGCAACATGAACAGGGCCCTTACATGACAACAAGATGCGTTTAGCCATTGTTTAAATTCACCTACCCTCTTATAGCTGCTAGCTGCTGTCTGGGATGAGTGAGTGTGTTCAGCCAGGCTCCGGTAATAATCATCACGCAGCAGTTCCATGTGTATTTGTAGCATATATATATCCATTTTGTGTGCTGTCGTTGGTGAATATGAGTCTCTGCAGTGGCGAATTGTGTGGTAGTTTTCTTAGCCAGGCTAGCAGCCCCGACCGGGCATCCTTCTACTTCCTCCCCGCCTCCCTTGCCTGCCGCTGCCGGAAACAATCCACAGGCTGGTCCGCTGGTCTGGTGGATGTCCTCCAGAGGACAGTTCATGCTTTCACGGCGAAATTTTGAAGTTTATTCCCCCCTCATAAATAGGTAATTGAGCACTGAAGTGATCCTATCAGTGACTATGTAACTACATGGAAACAGACCAAATGATGATGCCACCGATTCGGTTCGGTTTTTTTGCTATCGACAGTACTCGTATACATATAGCGATCAAGATTAACGTAAAAATTGCCCGGAGTTCTCCTTTAACAATCTTATTTTTGCTAAAGTGATTTGCAGTGAGTTGACTAAACATCATATTTTGTTATCGGTTGTTCTCAGGCCACTTTTGCCACATAATCCAGTTCTGCAGCAAAGTATATTCCAAACAACTGTTACTCTGCCATTAAATTACCAAATACACACTGTGGTAGTGGTTGTGCAGAGGCTTGTGGGATGTCAGTGTGTAACATCTATTAAATGTTTTTGTTATGCAGGAAAGTCTCTCTGTAAAACATCAGAACTAAATGAAAAAATATAAAATGTATTCACCATCAGTAACCCAAAAGCCTTAATAGCTAACCTTCCATTATTTGGTTCCTTTTAAGATGTAAAGATGTTTTTTACATTAATAAGCCAAAGTACTGTATCTAAAAATCCAGACCACATTCACTTAGTTTATCATTTCAAGCCCTGCATTATATTCTTAGAATTTTCTATCTATCTGGTCGTATTGCTAGTGATTTTACCTGGCCTTCCATTTTCTATAACCTTCAGGAAAAGACACTTGACATTCAGTTTTGTCCTCTACACTCTCTGTTGTAGGTGCATTTACTTTCCCTGCTGATGACGCTCTCATCTGCCTCGAGATTCTTTTGTGTAATTTCACTGTCCAGAACTGTTGAACCTGAAAGGGAGCAATGTTTTCATGCACACACCAGAGAGCAAACTGAGGATTTTGTGTTACTTTTAAATCTCGCAACAGCGGAGTGTGAAAAACTGAAGGTGTCAAACAGAGAGGTGTTATTTTTCCATGTAATTGTGTGATTCATCCTCTTTAGCATTTCATCACTCGGGTCCATATCAGTAGAAGCAGGTAGTTCACTCAGTTGGTAGTGAGAGATCAAGGTTTGTAGCACATTTCTTTAAAGTCATAATATGCATGTTTTTTTCTATTAATACATGTCAGTTTTGCTACTCTGTTGCACCTACTGATATTCAATAGTGATAGTTTAGTTAACTTAAACAACTGGTTAAGGTTAGGGACGGATTGTGATTACAGTTAATAAAAGGTGGACATTCACAGCAAGATTGTGGCGGGACAGGGTTCAGGTTAGGGTTAAAGGGGTGATAGAATGCAAAACTGATTTTACCTTGTCATAGTTGAATAATGACAGTTTAGTGGGTAACTAGGACATACATAGAACCTCTAAATCCCATTGACACCTCTTTTCTCTGCAAATCTCACTATTTGAAACTGCCTCTGAAAACGGGCGAATCTCAACGAGCCCCATAGTTGACGTCAACTATTGCGGCTCCTCCTCATTTGGCTCTAGTCTCTGTTTGTCACGCCCCAACATTTGCATAGGCTACACAACTGACCTGAGATCAGTTAGTCTTCTGAATCTAGGTCGTGCAGATCTCAGAAATTGTATACATTGTTCGTATGCTATTTTACCATTAAATTCACTTCTGAGACTTTTTTATGTGAGAAATCAACTATGTAGAGGTCAAATACGGGCCGTTTTACGAAAATTTATGTCTAATTGCAAATTTTGTCCGAATGTGTGTCGGAGTTCAGAGGCTGGTGCTGCCTGTGTAGCTGCCTCATCGCCTGGCATTCCTTCCTTCACAGACCCCGGCCTGCTGTGAGGTAGATGGAGCTCAGTCACGGCTGGCAACCCACAGCAATCCATACCCGCGCAAAGTCACCGTTTTGGGCTAATGGACTACGAAACGCCTCTGCTCTGACAGAGCTCCAGGGCCTCCAACTCCCCTCTTCCTGCTAGCTAAATGCCCATGTGTCGTGACGAAATTCAAACTGTAAATATACTCAAATTAAGGGGAGAAGGAAGCTAACTATCCGTGATTTGTAGCTAGGATTGAAGGGACAGTCACAGCTAACGAAACACCTAGCTAGCTAGTCTTCACAAATATTAATTAACTTGAAATCGGACACCGTTGTTAGGTTTATAAGACATTTAGTTAGATGTTGTTTAAGTGGCGTGACGAAATTCAATGGAGCTCCATGTACCTCATAGCAGGCCGGGGGCTGTGAAGGAAGGCAGGCCGGGCGGCGAGGCAGCACCAGCGGGCGGCGAGGCAGCACCAGCGGCTGAACTCCGATACACAGTCTTACCAAATTTGCAATTAGCCATCAATTTTCGTAAAACGGCCCATATTTGAGCTTTATATAGTTGATTTCTCGCTTAAAAAAGTATCAGAAGTGAATTTAATAACGAAATAGCCCGACAAACAATGTATAACTTTGCAGTGTCTGAAATATGAGGCCTGCTGCAGAGTCTCCCATATGTTTCTATGTAGTTTGCTCAAACCAATCAGCACGTAGCTCATTCTGAATATTCATTAGCATACCATATTTGGAAGAAAAGCTCTTGTTCCAAATAGAGCCATATTCACAGGGTAGTTAAGGGCCTAATAAAATAGCATTCGGGCAATTTTCAACCCAACCAATGTTACATACCCCATTAGGAGACCTTAAGGAACAGTGTAAAATACCCTATATAATCATTCTATCACCCCTTTAAGTCCAATGTGCTACACTGCACATAAGTTGTGAGGGGTGAAATTGAATATGGAGAAAATCCTAGGATACCAGGATGGTTTATTTGGGATGACTTTTACCGAATGGTGCAAATTGCAATCTGTGTCACAGAGTCGATGACAGAATTTGTTTGGAATATGTAGAAGAAGGAAATATAGGACTCAGTGTAGTTTGTTTATGAAGTATGTTGAAACGATGCATAACTGACTGCAAAACTCACAATTTATATTTCCCTCTTATTGCATGTTCGTGCAAAGTTGGACGCAGGGTCCAAAATTAGCACCCGCCACTCACAAAATGCGAGTCAACTTCTACCTTGGTGGATAAAATAAGAGATTAGTCACCATTGGCAGGTTGCAGATATAGATCAAATCAAATTCTCATCACTGAAACACATTGATTGACCACGTTTTGTGTTGCATTAATGCTGCACACTGGTCGCAGCACGCAATGTATGTATCAAAAATTGTATAAGAGCACAGTGGAAATACAGTTTAAAAAAATAAATACCGCCTTAAGTGTGGCTGTTTGAAATAGCTATAAAAACTTTGATTTTCACCTTTTACTGGCATCTCCTGGCACCCCATTTACATGTATTCACTTTGTGTCTTAGGTGGCTGTGAAGATGATCAAACCTTTTCCCGCTTGTAGTCCATAAATGTGATTCATCTGTGTGTTTGTGTTAATGAATACTTGTTACTGTAGCTTGCTAGCCAGTTACCAAACAACATAACATCAGTGCATTACCGACACCCTCTGGGCTGGTGTGGGTGTTTGCATGCAGCCTGGGAAAATTACTATTGCTATTAGATTTGAGATTTGGCCAATGCAGATGCATAAGTTTGGCTAAAAACAAAAGTATTTTAAAACGCATCTGGATTTGATTAGGACAAGAGGCACTTGAAATGACTAGTGTAAATTGGGCCCTTGTAGATCAAAGGATACAGACCTACATCAGGTGTACGCCCTTCCTGGGCCAAAAGTGGAGTTAGCAATGACTATGCAAATTAAATTGCTGTAAGAGATGTGCAATGCATTTTCACACATAGTATGTACACAATGAATACAGTGTGTATCATTTTGAGACATACTAATAATCCAACAGATAGACATGCTTCTTTTTCTCTGGAAGCCATGACAATATTGGTTTAACCTCGGGATAGAAATACTGTAGCAGGTTGAAGTCACTCATAACAGTTTAGTGAGTTGATTTTGAGAATCTTTTGCTGTGTGTTTTAAACAGGTACAGTTTACTTGTACCATTGAAGTGGATGTCAAATATGTTGTAGGTATTGTCAGCAATGACAAAACAAAAGGAAGAAACTTTTTTAGCACCACTCCTTGTAACACAGTTGTACAAGTACTGTATATTTACCTCACTTGAAATTCACTTCAAGTCAATTGACAGCAGGGGCGGCTCATCATGCTGGTAAGCACAGGACACATGAGTCAGTCACACTAAATAATCACACTAAATAATCTAAATTTGAAGACTTAAAAAGTATTACAGTAAAATATCTCCAGTTACCACAATGCAATGAAAGGCTTCTTTACAGTGAAAGTCCATTACTAGCTCATACAGAATATATCTGTCTTGCTAAACACAGTTCGACTTCACTCTGTCTGCCTCTTCATGATGTAACCCAACTATGTCCAAACATTTGAGCTCTGTTGTGTCATTCCATCAAGAGATGAGGATCTCTTAACTGAGCTGCTTTTCTTGTTTTATTGCTGCCCTGCAGTTAAGTGTCTCTGTGGAGAGTTGAAAGCGAAGAACAATACCATGAATGCACTGATGCACATATTGAATCTAATAGTCAACGTAATTGTACTCATTTATTCTTAAAGGTCCCATATTATGCTCATTTTCCGATTCACGCTTGTATTTTGGGTTTAGTAGAACATGCTTAGATGCTAAAAACATTCTTTTTCTCATACTTTCTGTCTTGAATATACCTGTATTCACCCTCCTGTCTGAAACTCTCTGTTTTAGCCCCCCCCCTCCCACGCGTTTCCAAGTCTTCCACATCTGTGCTCTCTCTGTCTAGGCACCGTCATTGCAACCAGGGAACTGTAACGCTACTGTAGCGGCACTTTCTACCTAATATGAAGTATATTTGTGACATCACAACTCTACGGAAGTCCTGAAGGCCCGTTTCTGAATACAGGCTGTGTGCATTTCTCTGTAGATTGAGCATTTTGATAATTTTACAGTATTTATATAGCACCTCAACCTTCTTCATAACAAAAAGAAGATATGAAAATCTCACTTTTTACAATATGTGACCTTTAATGTTTAGTCTGACAATTGTTAGTCTTGCTTTGTCAGACCCTCCTCCAAAGCGTGCTGAAGGAGAGTCTGGCTACTCTACACAGAATTCGGGGATGGGAGGAAAACGCGCTCTGGTTTAATGGCATTCCTTTAAACCAATCAGAATTGTCATGGGCGGTGCTAAACTCTGCACAGAGCCGCTAGCTGTCTCAATTTACCTTGCAGAGATCTGAGGAGCAGTCAACAATAGTCCTAGTCCTAGACAATTGTAGCTAATGCTAGTGCATATATAATTTTTTTTTTCTCGCTGTGGCGGCTCTGTAAAAATTAGATTCAAAATGTTTTTACATGCATGTTAAGTAAACAGTGCAAGAATTGTAGCCAGCTTGGTATCTTCCCTGTTGATGCTCTGCCAGGCCTGCACTAAATCTATCTTTAGTTCTTGTTTGGTTTAGGAGCTTTTGCCTTCAGTCTGGTCTGCAGCGTGTAAAACATTTGCTTAGTTGGACTGTTGAGTAATAAAAAAATAAAAAAAACTCTTTGCTATGGCCATATTTCCATGATCAATGTCCTGCTTGCATTGGGGGATCATGTGTACAAAGGCCTACACTGTTTACAAGGGGTGTAACAAAATATAATGGCACAATTTGCAATACAAAACCATGAAAGAGCCAAAACAAATGAATCCCATTGTCAATTACTGTAAATGTTATCAACAGGCAGAGTGAGTGGAGCACCGTTGAGTGGCTTTTTCAAAGTCAAGAGTATCTGTGTTTTCCTTAATTTCAAGATAACGAGCAAGCTGCATTCAGATCACAAGTGACATGAATGTATGCCCCACTTTGATACTTTATGTGGAGTGTTTGTTTTTTCAGTGTGTGTGACCTTTGGCCACAAGCAGGCCATAAACAAGCTCCCTGATTAACTGACTTCCAAACTTACCAGCAACTCTGCGGTCTCTTATCACTCATGCTACGTTTACACGTTGTGGGCTATTTTCATAAACGGACATTTCAACCACTCTGTTTTCAAAAATAACATTGTGCACAGAAAAGTGTTCGTTTACACGTACCCATGTATATGCCGTCAAGAGCATGCCAAACCTGTAGGTGGCAGTGTAACAAGAAGCTCCAGCCCACGTAAGCCAATCAGAATCCCAAAAATAGCAACAACAGCAACTAATCACTTCTTCTGATTCTCTTCCTCACTTCCTTGGCTGCCTAAACCTCTGGTTGTCTCAGTTTACATGCAAACGTGCAAACAAAGTTTTCCAAAATCTCCACTCTGGCCGTAGTTCTTAGAAAGAATCGTTTTCAGAAAGGCTAATTCTTCGTTTGCGTGTATACGAAGGGCAAATGTCTCAGTTCTTCAAAATAACCATTTACTGTACGTGTAAGCGGGGTATCAGACTGAAAATATTTGAACAGCATACAGTAGTGCATTGGCTGCAGAAACATCAGGTCATTTAAAGCGAAAGTCATTAAATCACAGCTTATTTTTCTGTTTATCTATTTGTTCTAGGGTATTATTCAATCCGAAATGTGAAGGACTCTTAAGGCACAAACGCTCTCATCCGAAACAGCTCCATTTGAATGAAAAAAAAAAAAAAAAAAGACAAGTCCAGATGCTGTATAGTCCCAAGACACACAGCTGGATGTGTGGCATCAGCTGTTACTGTTACAGTCATGGAATGATCACAAAACCTCTTCATTTCAGGGCCTGGGGACTTTTCTTAATTATTGATTCCACTTGGAGAGGCAAATATAGTTTGCTCACAGAAATTGGAGGATTAGGATAGGAGGATTTTGCAAAGCCATCTAGAAGTCCAGCAGATGCTTTCAGGATCCCTCATGGTCTGGGACCCTGAGGCATTACTTGCCATGTCAGGGATTGAAATTTAATCTGATCTTGGCGAGCCAGTGCCTTTGTTTTTCAGTGCCACTGTTGCTTGACATAGAGGAGCCTAGTTTCTCAAAGCTTCTGAAGCTTATTTCAGATCTGTGCATGTTCGGGAGAGGATTATAATGAAGATACCCAACTGCCACCATCCTCATTGAAAAGTGACCAGTTCAAATTTGTGTTTTTAGGACATTGAAGACGTTAGAGACAGTGCAGAAAAGTGCTAAATGACACAGATCATGAGCGCTGTCCAACACTTATGGATGCAGAAACAATGACCTTAACTTAACATAACATGGTTGTTGCCGTAGATGGAACCCAGCTCTAGACTGCGTGAGAAAGCAAGGAATGAAATGTCAGTAAAACTGCAATAAAATGGAGATCTGCCAGTCCATTTACAGAACAGAGACCAATTTAAAGGATTATACTGGCCTTTTGTGGCTGATTATATAAAGTTTTTCATATTTAATCAAGCCTATCTATCCCAAATAGCATTTTCCAAATTGCAGAGACTTGAAACTTGCAAGCCTAGTGCAGGAAAACAATATATATATACAGTGCCTTGCGAAAGTATTCGGCCCCCTTGAACCTTTCGACCTTTTGCCACATTTCAGGCTTCAAACATAAAGATATAAAACTGTAATTTTTTGTGAAGAATCAACAACAAGTGGGACACAATCATGAAGTGGAACGAAATTTATTGGATATTTCAAACTTTTTTAAGAAATAAAAAACTGAAAAATTGGGCGTGCAAAATTATTCAGCCCCTTTACTTTCAGTGCAGCAAACTCTCTCCAGAAGTTCAGTGAGGATCTCTGAATAATCCAATGTTGACCTAAATGACTAATGATGATAAATAGAATCCAGCTGTGTGTAATCAAGTCTCCGTATAAATGCACCTGCTCTGTGATAGTCTCAGAGGTCCGTGTAAAGCGCAGAGAGCATCATGAAGAACAAGGAACACACCAGGCAGGTCCGAGATACTGTTGTGGAGAAGTTTAAAGCCGGATTTGGAAACAAAAAGATTTCCCAAGCTTTAAACATCCCAAGGAGCACTGTGCAAGCGATAATATTGAAATGGAAGGAGTATCAGACCACTGCAAATCTACGAAGACCCGGCCATCCCTCTAAACTTTCAGCTCATACAATGAGAAGACTGATCAGAGATGCAGCCAAGAGGCCCATGGTCACTCTGGATGAACTGCAGAGATCTACAGCTGAGGTGGGAGACTCTGTCCATAGGACAACAATCAGTCGTATACTGCACAAATCTGGCCTTTATGGAAGAGTGGCAAGAAGAAAGCCATTTCTTAAAGATATCCATAAAAGTATCGTTTAAAGTTTGCCAAAAGCCACCTGGGAGACACACCAAACATGTGGAAGAAGGTGCTGTGGTCAGATGAAACCAAAATCGAACTTTTGGCAACAATGCAAAAACGTTATGTTTGGCGTAAAAGCAACACAGCTCATCACCCTAACACACCATCCCCACTGTCAAACATGGTGGTGGCAGCATCATGGTTTGGGCCTGCTTTTCTTCAGCAGGGATAGGGAAGATGGTTAAAATTGATGGGAAGATGGATGGAGCCAAATACAGGACCATTCTGGAAGAAAACCTGATGGAGTCTGCAAAAGACCTGAGACTGGGACGGAGATTTGTCTTCCAACAAGACAATGATCCAAAACATGAAGCAAAATCTACAATGGAATGGTTCACAAATAAACATATCCAGGTGTTAGAATGGCCAAGTCAAAGTCCAGACCTGAATCCAATCGAGAATCTATGGAAAGAACTGAAAACTGCTGTTCACAAACGCTCTCCATCCAACCTCACTGAGCTCGAGCTGTTTTGCAAGGAGGAATGGGCAAAAATGTCAGTCTCCGATGTGCAAAACTGATGAAGGACACCCCCCGAGCTTTACAGCTGTAATCGCGCGGCAAAAGGTGGCGCTACAAAGTATTAACTTAAGGGGGCTGAATAATTTTGCACGCCAATATTTCAGTTTTTATTTGTTTAAAAGGTTTGAAATATCCAATAAATTTCGTTCCACTTCATGAGTGTGTCCCACTTGTTGTTGATTCTTCACAAAAAATTACAGTTTTATATCTTTATGTTTGAGGCCTGAAATGTGGCAAAAGGTTAAAAGTTCAAGGGGCGAATACTTGCAAGGCACTGTATATATATATATATATATATATATATATATATATATATATATATATATATATATATATATATATATATATATATATATATATATATATATAACTTTATAACTCAACACAGACATGAATGTGATGAATTGTTCACTGTGGTGCATCAAGCATTTTTCAGTGCAAGTTAATTTTCAAATTGTACTGAGGTGAACGGAAACCATTGCCTGCCTGCAAGGTAAAAATTAGAATATCATTATTAATGTAGATCACGGTTATAATCACAGGCCTAAAAAAACAATGGCATGTCCCTAAGTACGTCAGTGAATACACAATGGCTTGTATTGAGTCACAACTGTCAAGTTATGCTAGGGGATTGAGAAGATTTTTCAGAAATCCAATGTCTGTTAAAATTTGTTCCATAAATAAAATGTCATGCATGGCCATGATGCACTATTGTTTTTACATAGATCAGGTTATGCAGGTAATCTCGCTAAAAACTTTGAAAAGCATGCACACCTAGATGATAGGATATAGGTGCAGGACAGAAGAACATGTATCAGACAGAGAAATAGTCCATACACATCCAGCTCTTCTTCAGGACGCTTGAAACTTTGCCTTTGTGGTAATTAAATAAATATTTCATTGGAGAATTATTTATTTCTCAATCTCTCTCTAGAAACAACATCAAGCTACCATGTCAAGTCTGTGTTCCTACAATATGCATGAAGTATACTGTATCTTTGCAACTCTGTTATTTACATATTGTGTAATTACAAAATAAAACCAACCCAGGGAGACGGGACTTTGGACAGTTCATCACAATAATACATGTTTTGTAGGAGGAAGAAACAAATTAATCTATGAAATAAAAAAGGGATGGATAGTGGTATCCATGTGTGTGTGTTTAATTCCTCCCACTTAACAACATGCACACTGATGTTGTCAAGCAAAGTCAGCTGACCCATTCAAGCAGCGAAAGGGTGGGTAATAGGAGATGAGCTATCAGCAGAGAAAATCTAAACTACTAAAATCTTCTTTCCCGCTCTCACCACTTGCAGACGGGGTGACAAATGGAGACTCCAACCTATATAAATCCTGATTGTGAAAGACATGGCGTGGGGGACTGCCCATCTCCCACGATGCTCCATTGTTCCGACCTCTCAATAACCCGAAAAATTCCCTTTGGTCCTACAGCCCACTAGTCCGACGTCCCTTTGTCTCGAAAAAATAAACCGACATCCCATTGTTCTGACCATATAGGGTTAGGGTTAGGGACAATTATTTATAATATTTCTTTAGGATTTTGAAAAATGAAAATCGGCAGCTGATTGGACGAACGCGTCACGTGGGTCTGGTTTCTCCGGAAATTCAAAGACAGACTGTCATGGCGGCTTGTTCAGAATACAGTCTCATATTGTATTAAAATAGTTCACTGAAACGTGTTTCTGAAAATATTTTAAGCAAGAAATAGGCCGTGCAGTTGCTGAATCTGTCTTCATTTCAGATCGACAAAGGTCAGTTTAAAAGATTTTCGTCAGATTTTAAGAGACTCTAGTCACGCTCATTTTGCTCCCCGTTTCCGGGTTAGCACTCTACCAATCAGATGGGTCATTTGAGTCTGACTGCCGGCAGTGCCCGCCCCGCCGATTATAAATGTCAAATCGGCCAAAATGAAGGCCGACGGCCCCTCAGACGGACGACGGCACGGAACACACCGAACAGACTCGAGTCACCGACCTCGCCAGACTGTCCAACAAACGGTTATCGTCTTGGAGTGTAAGCGCCTTTACAGTTTCACATTGGTTATTGCAGTGATATGCCCCATTCCTATACTTTATCATTGCAGGCTTATGGAAATATAAATACATATTCAACCCAAAACTAACTTTACCCTGTAGGACTTTGGACTTTTATTTCAGTTTTTCAGAGAAAAGTAATTTTGCTTGTTATTTTTGATTCAGATTTTAGATTATAGGAGATGATCCACAAAAGCCTATATGGTCGGAACAATGGGATGTCGGAGCAGAGGGTTTATTTTATTCGAAACAAAGGGACGTCGGACTAGTGGGCTGTAGGACCAAAGGGAATTTTTCGGGTTATTGAGAGGTCGGAACAATGGAGCATCGGGGAAATGACATGGCACCGTGGCGTGTGGCTTGTACAGGCTTTCTGACTTCCTTGTATGCCTAATAACCTCTACCAAAATAAGAGTCGCCACCGCTGACCAAGCCAGGAAGCCCTCACTTCTGATGATATCACCCATAATGGATGTGGACAATTCCAACTTGCACTTCGCAAGTCGTCAGCCCAGATGGGCATGATTCATTGGCAAGGAGAGTTTGTTTGCTGCTTTTGAAGTAATGGGGGAAAAAGCATTTGTTCATTCACCACCCTCCACACATATATACGCATTCAAGGTTTGTGAATGAAAATGCAGCAATATAAAATGTGTCTGTGCACTTTGTAACCCTGTCATAAGGTGAACTTGAATATCTGGCATAATGAAAGTTATAAAGTTAAGGTAATTTTACCCCCACGATGTTTGTAGTGTGGATGTGTGTGCATGTAGAGTAGGATAATAAATGTGTTGATGTGCTGATATATCTACTTAAAAAAAAATGATATTATGTATGTCTGGCTCACCATAAAGGATTATGATTATCTTTATTACTGCAGTGAAAAAATGCTTTACAGTGAAAAATAAGCAGTCTGTATCTTCAGCTCCATTGATTTCATAAGACTTGGCCTTCTGTGTAAAAAACGCTGTGACCTTGCAGGATGTGTGTTGCACTTGAATAAGGAAGGAGTCAGTTATTTATGGTCATGGCTGTGAATCTGAATTCATCTAAATCATTCTACAAAACAAAGAAGAAGAAAAAAAACTTGCTAAACTGTTAACGATTGGATCAGCTCCTCCATGCTTCAAATGAATAGTCATAGTCCAGCTGAGTTGTGCAAGATGCCACATGAAAGCTGAAGCCAGGAGGACCAGCGTCTTTTAGGTCAGTGAGCATTATTTCTCAAGATGTCCTTTGAAGCTTGTGTCCTGAAGGTCCTGTTGGCTGCAGGAGATGCATTCAGCCTCTGCAAGGCCCCACTGCCCACACAGAAATCATAAATGCTATACGAATGTTACAAAGCCAGTGTGTCATTGTTGGTATCTAGTCCTAAGAATGGAGAAGGACCACATAGTGTCAAGGAAATCGATATGGGGAAAGAAATAGAGACAATTTCAAAGCACTAATGCACAAATCGTTTGTATTTTTCCGTCTTGAGTGCTGTATACTTTTTGTTGTGGACTTCCCCTACACTACAGGATAACTTATTAAACAGGCAATGTTGATGGATGGCCCTATTTTCTTTGTCTCTTCAGTTGTGGTGGCTGGCACTGCTCAGGTTAAATACCCATTTCTTTTTCAATGCTTTGGACTGGCTCTATGTCAACTTGAGCCAGTCAGTCAGTCCACAACTTTGGTCCGGAAATATCTCAACAACTATTAGATGCATTGCCATGACATTTTGTACAGACATTCATGATCCCCAGAGGATGGATCCCTATAACTTTGGTGAACTCATGACTTTTCCTCCAGTGCCACCATCGGATTGACATTTAATTTTTTTAATGAAATATCTCAACAGCTTTTGGATGATTGCCATGAAATGTGGTGTAAAATACAATCCTTGTTTGGGAAAAGCTATTGCAGGTAGGCTGTAGTCAGGGCGGTTGCCGCGCAGCGCTGTGAAACGAGTTTTACTCTGTTACATGTTCATGAGTAATTTTAGTTTTGTTATGCTGTGTACTTTTTACTCTTACTCAAGTACGGTAAAACTTTGTTAGGCCTACTTGTACTCCTTTAAATTGTGCTACACACTTCTCGCTACTTTTACTGATACATTTAGCTATAAATTATTTTCATATTTTGCTGAGCTCACTCGCACGACAGCGATTGTTGAGAGACAAGATAGCCTGTACACACACACGATGCAGCCCCTTTTTAAGGCATTTTATATATATATATATATACAGTACAGGCCAAAGTTTGGACACACCTTCTTATTCAATGTGTTTCGTTATTTTCATGACTATTTACATGTAAATTCTCACTGAAGGCATCACAACTATGAATGAACACATATGGAATTATGTACTTGCCACCCTTTGCTTTTTTTGATAACTCTGCAAACCCTTGGTGTTCTCTCAATGAGCTTCATGAGGTAGTCACCTGAAATGGTTTTCACTTCACAGGTGTGCTTTGTCAGGGTTAATTAGTGGAATTTTTTCCCTTATTAATAAAAAATTTCACACTTTTTTGTTAAGTACATAATTCCATATGTGTTCATTCATAGTTTTGATGCCTTCAGTGAGAATCTACAATGTATGATGTCATGAAAATAAAAAGGAAACGCATTGAATGAGAAAGTGTGTCCAAACTTTTGGCCTGTACTATATATATATATCTATATATATATATATCTATATATATATATAGATATATAAATATAGATATATATATATATAGATATGTATAAACACTACCGGTCAAAAGTTTGGGGTCACTTTGAAATTTCCATTCCACTCCATTACAGACAGAATACCAGCTGATATCAGTTGCATTGTTTTTTTAACCAGGGCAGCAGTTTTCAGATTACATTATGTGCTTACATAATTTCAAAAGGTTTCTTGACTGTTGTAGAAAGAAGTGGCTGATCTTTAATGCAATATCTACATTGCCCATTATCAGCAGCCATTCATCCAATGTTCCAAAGACACATTCTGTTTACTAATCTCATATGATTTTAAAAGGCTAACTGAGAAAACATTGGAGAACCCTTTTGCAATTATGTAAGCACATAATGCAATCTGAAAACTGCTGCCCTGGTTAAAAAAACAGTGCAGCTGGTATTCTGTCTATAATGGAGTGGAATGGACCGCAAACTTTTGACCGGTAGTGTATATATACTGTATGGAGCCAATAGAGCTGAGATTTGAAAGCAGTCAGGTAAGGTGTCAGGATGAGAAATCCTTGCACCGGCTCGGCCCCAACGATCAGCAACAATGTGCCGTGACAAGAGGCAGTGTAGATTGACTGCTGCTGTAACTGGCTGAGACAGCACAGGGACACCTGAGTGTGCTTGAGTCTACACTCACAGACCAACTGCTGTCACTCCTCACTTGGCACCCTACTGCAGCACCAGAGCCTTAACAAACTGACATAGGCAAGCTGTGCAATTTAGTTCCCACACCCACACTTCACTCACATCTTAGGCTGCCATCACACACACACACACACACACACACACACACACACACACACACACTATTTGTGCAATTATTGGCTGGTCCCAGGTTAAACACGTACTGTGTACTGTGCTCTGGTTACATAAATTAACTTCTGCAGATTGTAGTCTTTGGGAATTTTTAACATTTCAGTTTAATAATTTCAAATTATGGAAGAGGGGGTGAAAGTTGATCAATGTTTGGCTACCCAATAACCATAATGCAAATTAAGTTAAAGAACCAAAGCTGCAAATGAGACTGATAATTTCCAAATCTTATCAACCAGGAAATTAGTTATTTAAAGCACAGCGAACTACACACTGTCCTCAAGTGCAGTGAGCACTTGGGTATTGAAGTTCAAGTAATTCCCATTGTCCTCCTTCATGAAGTTGTCAACTGCAGCTTTAAAGTGACTACATTATACTCTAAGTTTAGGACACTAATCATCAAGTTAAGTGAATTTCAAATTAGTTTGAAAGAGCCAACAATCACATACTGTAATTCTACACAGAGTGGCTATAATACTTTTTTTACATTGTCATCTCTTGCATAGAAATCCTGCTACTTAATGTCCCTCAGCATGATGAATAGTAATGCATTTTAAATCTAAGTCTAGCAGACAATTACTGTCAAAGAATTAAATCAGGACAAATAATGTTCTTTACAAGGCATTTACTGTCATTTCAGAAGCAGCATACTGAGGTTGCTGGGTGCAAAAGCCAGTCCATATTCACATTCTCAACAGACTGCTGTTCTCTTTCTTTTCACTGTTCTCAAATGCAGAGGAAAGGCAATCAAGGTAGTTGAGCACCTGCCCCGGTGACTGTTACCGGAGCACTACTATCTTTTAAGGCACTACTGAGCGTGTGGAAACAGTTGCATAATGCCATATGTGGCTGTGGAGGCAGCTTTTTAAAGTTTGAAAAAAATAACCCTGATGATGTCATGATGTCATGAAAAACGCAATTGAGTTGCATTATGGCAATTGTGGGATCTTAACTATAGAATAAATATCTAGATACCTCTATTGCTTCCAGTCTGACCAGTGTTTTAAGAATCTCTCGTCTCTCGTGAGTCCCCCAACTTTATAGAAGTGTAATACTTAACCAGTTAAGTCAGTTTAAAAAGATCAAAAGCAAGATTAGATTGGCAAGATTTTTTTTTTACTCAGAAAATGCTATTTTGAATCGGGAATATTAAGACAAAAACATCTTTCTCATCTTGAAATAATGGCTGTTCTTATCTGTAAATTATAATTTACATTACACCTTAAATTAGTTCATTATAACTAAATTCGATACTGTTTTAAGTCACCTTTATGATTTAAATAGTATATACATAGGTCATGTCTAATGTGGATTTTTTTATTTTTGTGGATTACACAATTACATATACAGTATTTTTAGACATAGTAATATTTGGCAGATTATATATAAAGCAGCCTTGAGCCAGACAGTTCCATCAAGTGGGAGTTTTAATTTCTGTAAAATCTAACAGCAGGAGCTTATTATAGGTCTGTCTGAAAAATGCGGCTTACAAGATGCCTTACACTCCACATTTCAGGACTGCAGCATATATATATATATATATATATATATATATATATATATATACAGGGTGCGATTTGAAAAAAAGCAGAGTGTGTGTGTTTTGGATCATGCAAAACAAAACATGCAAGAATTAAATCCCCCTTCCAGTACCATGGCATACCAAAATAATCTCAAAATGAAATAGCACAACGTGGTGTCAACATGAAACACAGCGCTTTCAAGCTGCAGAGCATAGTTCACTTTGGTGCAAAAACAAAATACTTTCACCCAGAAAACGCTTGTTCGTTTCTCGGGAGTATTTTAATCCAAATCCGATCTTTTTCCTAAACTTATCTAGTCCGTTTAGTGCCTAAACTTAACTGTCATCGCCATATGACGCTCACCTTTTTCTGGCTAAACTCAACTACCATGGCCCTCTGAAAGGACCGTCATCTGGCGGTGCCTGCACCCGGCTCGTAGTCCCCTAAACAACTGCCGGCGTCCCGGAGCTCTGTAGCGGCTAAAGACAACCAGCAACTTCTGCTCGGATTTTACTGTTCTATGCATAGACTGTTCACGTTACAGCGCTTTACTCAGCTTAAAGACTTTTATTTTAGTTATATAATGAATATATGTCTAGGCTATCGGTGAAGTAGCATTGATCACTTTGAGGGGGGGATACATTTTGTACTCACCAGGGATAAAAATAAATGAGCAGAGTCAGGGATATCCCACACATCCCCCCCAGCAAATCGCACCCTGTATATATACTGTATATATTATTTTAAAGGCATGAGATATTCTTCTTTAAAGTTTCCAGTTAAAGTTTTTATTTATTAAAAAAATGGAAATCCATAACTGGGAGAGTAACTCTCAACATTGATGAGCATTTGTTACAGTGATTTGAATTAATGCGCAATTAGTCTCGTATTGCCAGACCTTCCTCCACAGTGCTGCGAAGGAGGGTCTGGCTAGTCCACACAACATTCCTAGATAGGAGAAAAATGTGCTCTGATTTATTGGCATTTTTTTAAACCCATCACAATCGTCTTGGGCAGCGCTAAGCGCCGAACGCAATAACAGTGCCTCTGCAAAATAGCCTCGGGAAGGAACTTGTTTTGGTGGAACGTGTACGTTCAAAAGTTGTTTTAGTCGTGCAACAGAAAACTCAGATTGGACAGATAGTCTAGCTAGCTGTCTGGATTTACCCTGCAGAGATCTGAGGAGCAGTTAACCATAGTCCTCAGAAATCCACTGGAGTTTAAAATGCCAACTCAAAGAAGGCGGGAGGAGACGGACATCCGGCCGAAAATAAGGGCTATCCAGCGGAATTTCCAGCAGCACCGGAACAATCCCGTAAATGAAACATCGTTGATATACAGTAGACTAATGCACAATGAGCTCCCTGGAAACGAGGAATGATTTAGGAAGTGCAACCACTGTGATATACTATACATATTAAGTGATTATGGAGGCGGCAGTACTGGATCCCCCCACACACACAGACACACACAGACACACACACATACACAAACACATTCACAGATCTGTATAACAGATGCAGTGCAACACAATGGACAGACTCATCCCATACTCGTTGTGTAGGAGGGCTCTGATTCTTGGCAGTCTGAAAATGGTGTGAAAATACAAGGCAATGAGTCAACACTCAGATACTCAGATACACAGCTAAAACACAACATACATGGCAGTAAAACCAATAAAACTAATCAGGCAGATATTTACTGTGTTCACTTTGAAGGTGTACTGGGGTACAGTAGGTGCCCCCATGTACAGTTCCTTAGATGGTGGCAATCATAAAAAGTATGCATTTACCTTCTAGCAGTATGACAGAACCTAATTACAGAAAGCCACCTCCAGAATATAAAAGGAGGAGAAAGAAACTTTTTTTAGCTGTCACTTTGACACTTTGCAGATAACTTCTCTGCATGTTAATTTGCTACAGGCCCATCCCGCATGAAGTGGGATAGACTAATAGCAGACTCTTGTGCTGTGATTGGCTGCCGGTAGTGGCCGTGGGAGGAAGTTGATAATTCAATACAGGCCACTTAAATCGGATTAACACATAAGTGACATGTTTACTGAGGTATTTATAGCTCCCATTTGTTTAGAAAGTAGGGAACAAGGCTACATTCATGGTCCAATTATTTTTGAGTATACAACTGCTTGAATACACGTGTCCACACTACCTTACAAATCTGATTTACATCGCTCTGTGCTTGAAATTAATTGAGGTTGACCTTGATAAGGCATGGGTAATTTAAATATTTCTTGCAGCTGCAGTTAAATTAATGACTACTTGTATGTTAAAGGGAAACTACCATTTTTTTCAACCTTGACCCTATTTCCCTATGTTTTTGTGTCTAAGTGACTGATGGAAACAACAATCTATTGGTCCAGTATTAAGCGAGATCGCTGCAGTCGGCAGCGGCGAAACAAGCTACAATGTAAGTTAATAGGGCAATTGTCCAGCTTGTATTTACCTTCACAAAAGTGCTTGTTTTGCCACAGACAGGCTCAGATTAATATTCTAAGTGTCTGACAACATTGTGGAAAGGATTTCTAAGGAGGTCGACCTTTCTGTTAAAGAATAAGATTCTTTTTTTAAAACATAAAAACATCCGCAAAATTGCGTTCGCTAAACTCATGGAGTCTCCATGTAAATAAACAGTTAGTTTAGCATCGTAAAATACACTTCATTCAAAGTTGACAGAAACAAAAATAAAACAATGAAAAGCCGTTTTGGGTTGTCTTTCCACTTTTCCAACCATCACAACTCTAGTGTTGGTTGAAATAAACACATAGTTTACCGATTTACATGTGAAAATATGTTGGTTCACTAAAATAAAAAAATATGTCGCTAAAAGTATTGCTTTTCAAAAAAAACATAGGAAAATAGGTTTAGGTTGAAGAAAACTGTAGTTACCCTTTAACATACAAGCAGTCATTCATTTATATATCATAATAATAATGTTTGTAAATATACAAGCATCTCGTAGCTGAAGTCCAACCTAGTCTCACAGCAGTTCGTGAAATGTTCACGTAATTTTATCTATTGATTCGTGTACACGGACACGTTTATCTAATTTTTTTCGTGATGGTCAGCATGTTATTTAAACTAATGTATTTCAATGGGAAGCATCTTTCGTGATCACAGCACGATTCTTTCTGCCAGTCAGGCTGCAGCAGAGAAGCTGTACAGCTTTGCAGTTATTGGTATTTTAGCCCAATAACCACTGTTTTAATCAACATTTATTCACGAGATCTATTCATGGTTTATATGTATTTCTTTTAATGTTATTATTTCGTTTGTTTTATTGTTTTATTGCCAGGGAAGCTGGATTGTTTTGTTTATTGATATTTTTAAAACTATAACGCTACATCTACGTTATCAGAATCAGAATCAGAATCAGAAATACTTTAATAATCCCAGGGGGAAATTATTTTCGTTACAACTCCAGATATACAAGCAACAAATAAAAACAACATATATTATCAATACTTTAAACATATATAATAAAAACAAATATACAGTAATAATATATAAAATATGAAATGTACAGCAATAATGTGCAAATAGTGCAATAAAAAAGAGAAAATGAATTGTCTGTTGAGATGATTATAGTGCGAAAAAAAAAAGGAGAAGTGATTGTCTATTGTCTATGTTTGAGATGAGATGCTTACAGAGAGGGGGTGTGTGACTCTCTGAGGGAGGTGTTATAAAGTTTAATGACCACAGGCAGGAACGATTTCCTGTGGCGCTCTGTGGTGCATCTGGGTGAGAGGAGTCTTCTGCTGAAGGTGCTCCTCTGCTGGACCAGTGTGTCGTAGAGAGGGTGGGAGACATTATCCAAGATGGACTGAAGCCTGGACAGCATCCTCCTCTCAGCCACGGTCATCAGTGTGTCCAGCCTTCTCCCCACATCACCACCAGCCCTCCTAATCAGTTTGTTCAGTCTGTTGGTGTCTGCGACCTTCATCCCACTGCCCCAGCATGTGACAGCGAAGAAAATAGCACTGGCCACAACAGACTGATAGAACATCCTCAGCATTGTCCGGCAGATGTTAAAGGACCTCAGCCTCCTCAGGAAAAAGAGTCGACTTTGGCCCTTTTTGTAGACAGCCTCGGCATGTCTAGTCCAGTCCAGTTTATTGTTTAAGTACACCCCCAGGTACTTGTACTCCTCAACAGTGTCCACAGGGACCCCCTGTATGGAAACATGGGTCCCAGATGATTTTGCCCTCCTCAGATCCACTACAAGCTCCTTTGTTTTTGTCACATTGAGCTGCAGATGGTTAAGCTCACTCCAAGTGACAAAGTTGCCCACAACAGACCTGTATTCATTCTCATCACCCTTTTCTATGCAGCTAACTATTGCTGAGTCATCAGAAAACTTCTGAAGGTGGCAGGACTAGTTGAAAGAGTTGAAGTCCGAGGTGAAGAGGGTGAAGAGGAAGGGAGAGAGGACAGTCCCCTGTGGAGCCCCAGTGTTGCTGACCACCCTGTCAGACACACAGTTCTTTAGGCGTACGTACTGTGGTCTGCCCGTCAGGTAATCAACAATCCAGGACACGATGGGGGCCTCCACCTGCATCGCAGTCATCTTCTCACCCAGTAGAGCCGGACGGATGGTGTTGAAAGCACTGGAGAAGTCAAAGAACATGACTCTCACAGTGCTCGCAGGCTTGTCCAGATGAGTGTAGACTCTGTTCAGCAGGTAGATGATGCTGTCCTCAACTCCCAGGCTGGGCTGGTAGGCAAACTGCAGTTGATCATGGTATTCATTTCTTTATTTTAATAATATTATTTCGGTCTTATCACTGGTGAAATATTACAGTATGTAAGACAGAACACTACCGCTTTGCATCTGTGAAAGATTGCTGCACGTTACACGTGAGAATTTATACAATAAAAAATACCAATAATGAAAAAAATAATGTTTTATGCTAAGCACTTTAGAAATACAGCCTAATGGCTTGTTTGACAAATGTGCATTTGTTTTGACTTGTACTGTTGTGAAAAACAAAAAAATAACTATTTACAAAGAGAAGCATTTTTTATTTTATTTTCCATGCATCGTTATTTAAAAACGCAATTAGCTGATTTTGCGGTTGATGAATGTTAATAGCAAAGACAAAACATGAGCATATTTATGTGTGGGACTTTGTTTGATTTAACATCACACTGCATTATCAGTTGTTTTAAATAAATAACTTTTTTGAAATAACAATTAGGAGGCCTAACACATTAATTATTATATTCAGAAGATGATCCTCATATCAATCACTGTGGTTACAGCTTGTAGACATCCTAACCTTTGTAGCCTTTACTGAGACTACCTTTTCAAAACTAGTTTTAGGAAGCATTTTCAGGAAATTAAAAGGATAAGCAGATTGTTGTCAAGGTTTTTGTTCACAGAGTAAGATGTATATAGCTTTATATGGGTATTTGTACATATACAACATGTGTTTTGGCATTTTTGGCACACTTCTACCTACTTCTTGCCTACTGCACACAGACACAGTACTTTTGCATATTCTCCTGAAATAGAGACCTGTGGTGCCATGCCAACAATCTCATTCAACCATTTCACAAACTGAGGAAAGGGTTGTGACATGGGTCAGAGGGTATCAGAGGTCATAAATGATGAACCAATCAATCCTCTCTGCTCCTATAGGCACCTTGGTGTTCATATGGACAACACCTTTGGCTGGAAGGCCTAACTAAATATTTCCAAGCTATAGGCCTAATTTGGACCTACCTAATTAAAACTTTAAATAATGTTGCTTGAGGCTGCTGTGGCTCTTGTCACTGTTTGTGAAAGATGAGCAATGGATTGTGGCTGTATGATGTGCTTCAGTCTGGCTACATATCACATTGTTTATGTTGTTTTTTTATTGTAAGTATATGTCAGCTGTATGATAAAACAATATGTCAAGTGTTATGTGTGAAGCATTTGAACTGAAGGCAGATATCCCTCTGGGGACAATAAAGTATCGCCTGCAAAGTGGTCTCCATGATGTGTAAAAAATAAAACATTGTTGTAGCACTATAGAAAACACATCATTGGAAAGGTGTCAACTTGGAGAGTAACAAATGTCAGTCTGAAGAGGATACATTACTCCTGCTTTGAAATATTGACCACGGAACTCCTGCTGCTTCCTGCTACGTCCATCCATGCTCTGCTGGGCCACGCTACATCCTGTAACGCCCTGCAGCGCACTGATATGACATGAACTTCTACGACTACCATTTGAAGTCACTGTTCCAATATTAATGTGACTATTATTGCCACTGTTCATCACATCCCCAACCGGCACCAACAGACACCGCCTACCAAGAGCCTGGGTCTGTCCGAGGTTTCTTCCCAAGAGGGAAGAGAGTTTTTCCTCGCCACTGTCGCACTGCTTGCTCTTCAGGGAATTACTGTAATTGTTGGGGCTTTGTAAATTATAGAGTTTGGTCTAGACCTACTCTATCTGTAACGAGATAACTTGTGTTATGATTTGATACTATAAATAAAATTGAATTGAACCTTGGACCAATGTACTTGTCATTTAGCAACAGAAGTTGCTACCCACATAGGACCAGCTGTTATAAAAAGCTCTGGACCTCAGCTGTCATGTAGATATGGTCACCAACATTTACCCACTGTAAGCACTGCCAAATATGGTAATAAGCTATTTTGACCTATTTAACGATTCAATTTTTAAAATCTGATGACACCAGTGTGTTCCCCATCCCAAAAAAACCCAGGGTGTATCTAAAATTCTACACTGCCAACTTCTACTTAAAAACTACGACTCCCATTAGAGACGCGTCACAGAACCTGTTACAAAGCCAGTGTACTTGTAGTTCTTCCGGGGTGGGTGGGTGGACTTGTTCGGCTCCTGTGTTTCTGCTGTCTGCCATGATGGGCTTCATTCCATTTCAGATTGCCACCGCCCACTAGCCAACCGAGCAAACAGTACATGAGACAAATACATTAAAGGTGCTGTAGGTAAGATTGTGAAGATCCAGGACTTTGCCAACAAATTTGAACATCGACAACTTCTCAGTCCCTCCCCCCTTTCTGCTGAAGCCCAAACCATCTCCTAAGCCCCTCCCACACAACGGAGTTTGACACAACTGCCGGTCGGCATGTCAGACAACATTTTCAATAACAAAACACTAACACAATGTTAACTTTACTCACCAACAGTAAAACGATGCTAACTAGCAGGCTACTGTTAGCCACTTCAGCATCATATCAGACCGACCACTGTGCAAACGTTACTATTATCCTCACCAACATAGCATTATGGACTTTCGACTACAAATAACCAAGTGAAAGATAAATCATTCATGGTAATTATGTTACCTGTCGAGAAGAAATGTGGCTACATCTGCATCGTTCTTCAGATCTTTAAAATCCCGGAGCTCACGCCACCTCTGAAAAGCCACTCCAATATTCACCGGAGTTTAGGGAAACCTTTCTGCAGCTCGTGCGCAGGGAGGGGGGAGGGGAGAACGCTCTTACATGCGTGTGCGTGCCTGAGCAGTGATTGACAGGCAGATAGACACCCCCGTGGCCCTGATTGGAGAAAATCAACAGGGAGCGGTGGAATTTTGCCAATCGCACTACAGGCTGTAGGAGGTGCCAGAGGAGCTGGATTTTTTTTATATTACATAATTCATGTAGTTCTACTGGAACATAGGGTCAGTTTCAGCAAATATGACAGAAAGTTAGTTTTATAAGACTTACCTACTGCATCTTTAAACTGTATTTTATTATTATTGTTATATTTATTGTCTCAAATACAGCGTTAGACAAAAACATCAATATTACGAATATTATGTATTTTTATCTTTCCTATCCGCAGAGTAGTAAATACTACGTCACTTCCGGAGTATTCCACTGATTTTTACATTATTACGGTGCATAACTTACTGGAACAAAACTGACCTACATTTTGTTGCTGGTGACAAAACCACTGATTAAATATGTACATTGAAGCGATACTGTCGCTAAAGACCCGCTGATCGCTGTCCGTTTCTCGGAAAAAACGAGATAAACGTGTCCGTGTACACGAATCAATAGATTAAATTACGTGAACATTTCACGAACTGCTGTGAGACTGGGTTGTGAAGTCACATGGTCAGCAAGAGAGGAGCATTCCATGTAAATAAGACATTTAGTTAGTGTATCAGTGCCCACAGGAAGTGACAAATCAAGACTTTGCAGTAAAATACAAACTGAAAAAGAGTAAACTCTCTCAGCTTTCTACCAGTCTTCAGCATTTGTCATCTCTTTGGTATGAAGTTTCACAGACCTACCTCATGGTATGATCATGCTGAGCGAACTTAATATGATATCTATGTTAAAAAATGGCCAGTAACAGCTAGCACTGGCTGCCATTTGGAACCAGTGGATGTCACAGTTTTGGTCAAATCTGTGTTGCTAAGTGGTTGTTGCTTTTGTGCTGCACTTGCTTCTGGTCATGTGTTAGTTAAACAATGTGGGACAGTGATGTCATTTTTTTAATTCATACATTCGTAATTTTTGTATGTAGCACTGTGGCTCCAAGTTTCATACAAGATCAGACTACAAAACATGTACGTATAAGGTAGCTGAATATCTTGGGTTTTTGTCTTTTTGTACACCTGACATAAGACATGGCATGAAATATAAAACGTGTCGTCCAGTTGTTTGTGGGATATGCAACACACAAGATATTAAAGCACCACTTACCAAATAAGTATAAACTTGAATGAAATCTGTATCATGTATGACAAGATAAAGTGTGTGTCCATACAGTATGCCAACTATATAAATACATGTATTACTCTATTACAGTCAGTAGTAGAGTAACATTTATCATTGTTTTTGTATAAAAATGTGGCTTATCTTTGCTTTTATGAATTGTTTGCCACCACAGTCTAACAACGGTAGGAACCATTAAACAAGGGCTCTTTCCTAATCACAGAGTGCTTACATACAGGGGTGTAAGGGACACATTGCAAGCTAGTAACTTTGTAGCACTTAGTAGATCTCTTTCTCCATAATAAATTAAAGCTTCTCCACTTAATTATTGGGGCAGATTAAAAATAGCAAAGCGAGAGTGTATGTTCCCCGTCAGCCTACACAGCCTGTCAGAGCTGGCAGCTGAGCCTGTGGGCAGCATATGCGAAAGACTCATCTGCTACGATCCTTTTCCCCCTTTGATGAATATACTACATCACACATAAACATTTCGCCTTCTCCCGTTCACTGATAGTGATGACACACATCAGGAGCAAGTGCGGGAGGGGAGCAACACTGACTTAAAGAGTGAGCACTCCTCTTAGGTACAATGGTGCTCATTCCCCGTGAGTAACGCCTGTTGACATGGCTGCTGGGAGACTGGACATCTTAAGAGAGATGCACAAGGGTCCACAAGAACTGACTGCTATTTCATGTGCTAAAAGAAATGTCAACATGCTGGCCGTGGCAATGTTTCTACTCTTTACTTCAGGGAGTTTTAAGCATTTTTATCCTCCAACACATATTATGCCACAAAGCCTCATTTAAAAAGATTTTTTCCCTGGGACTCTGATTTAGGTTTTTGTTATTGTTGAATTAGTGCTGAATTACATAACAGGGTTCAGTGGCCTTGGAGAGATACTCATGGTGACAATGCTATGTATAATAAGGCAAGGCAAGGCAAGTTTATTTATACAGCGCATTTCAGTAACAAGGCATTTCAAAGTGCTTTACATAAAACATTAAAGAAAACTAAAAAAACAAAAATTGAATAGGACAGGTATAAAGTACAAGTAAATGTTACAATAAAAGTTACAGTGCAGTGTAAGAAATGAATAATTACTTGATTTAATAGAAGGCAGCGTCAAACAGTATAGTCTTCAGCCTTGTAGCTGAAGATCAGAAATATATTTTGGCTCTAAACCATTCAGTACTTTACAAACCAACAGTAGTATTTTGAAATCAATTATTTGACAGATACTAGGAAGCCAATGTAAATACCTCAGAGCTGGAGTGATTTGATTCACTTCTTGGTCTTAGTTCGGACTGGAGCAGCAGCGTTCTAAATCAGCTGCAGCTGTCTAATCGATTTTTTAGGGAGACGTGTAAAAACACTGTAGTCGAGTCTACTGAAGATTACAACTTTTTCCAAATCCTGCTGAGACAAGTCCTTTAACCTTTACAGTTTTTCTCAGTCGCTTTGGTGCATTTCTCACATCACTATTTACATTTGCACAACAGTTAATGCAGTTCTCAAAACAATTAGTACAAACTGCAAAACCTAGTTGATAACCTGCAAAAGCGTGTCACTTGCTCAAAATGGATAGCTCATTCCTCAAAAGCAAGTATTCATGTCAATGAAAGTGTCAGTGTCATCAAGATGAAAAGTCCTGACACCATTGTTTATGAACAAGATAGTCAAATGGCTTTGTCACGTTTTCATTATGACAGTTTACTCTGTAAATGTTTTCCAATGCAAAAAAGTCAGATCTTGGTTACACTACCTGAAAATGCTCAAGACAGCACTATATACTATTTGCACAGCCATTTGAAAAATTTTACATGTTTTACCTGTACATACTGGTGACGGATCTCCTTCACTCTGTCGCTGTTCTGTTCAAATGGCACATTGTACAATTGTTTCATGCGCATTTCATTCCTCCCGAGCACTCTGTCAATTGTAGCGACTGAAACAGATTCAATATTCCCAAAGACGTTGTCATCCTCTATAACAGCACTTTGTATCTCTCTCAACCTTATGGCATTGTTTGCAATCACCATTGCACAAATGACTTCCTCTTGTTGCGGAGTAAAAATACGCCCTCTTCCACCTCTGCAAGGTTGTCTGTGTGGTGCAGAGTAAAATTACAGTAAATATGGCAAATCTTTACTGTAACACTACTGTACACTACAATACACTAAATGTGTGATGCAGTAAAGCTGTACGTCTAAATGTAAAATGTACAGTGACAAGTTACTGTCCCACTGCAAGCTTCATGTATGACACAATGACAGTAGTGCAGTGCAGATTGTTTAGTGCTGAATTACTGTCCATTTATACACACCTGTTCTCTTGACGAAATGTTTGAATAATTGAATTTACAGTGGTTCTCCCAACATTTGGCTGCACCCTACGACCAGCCTCAGCCATTGTGAGGCCATGA
Source organism: Perca fluviatilis (assembly GCF_010015445.1). Lineage (NCBI taxonomy): Eukaryota > Metazoa > Chordata > Actinopteri > Perciformes > Percidae > Perca > Perca fluviatilis. The sequence goes on from NC_053117.1 coordinate 14,088,550, forward strand.
TTGACAACATGATCCACAATTGTAGCCCTGATTTCATCAGGGATCCGCCTATGTACTTGGCCTCTTCTTCCTCTTCCCCTGTTTTGTCCCCTCTTCCACGAGGCTGACCTTCCATTTCTGTGTCGCAGTATTGTAGAAATGGTACACACTATGTCCTGCTTGGTTCATATATGCTTGTAAAGTGGGGGTTTATGGGATTCAGCTCTGACAGTGATTGTAGAGAAGTGGCTTATCATTGGTTGCAACTAATGCTTCACACACGCCTTCTCATCAGTGAAAGCTGAGATTCACCTGAGAGAAACTGTTCAATTTAGGAGACATTTTCAGGAAAAAAAAAGATTTAAAAACATTTGTAAAATTTGCTTGACAGATTTTGACAACTAGTTCAACATTTTTGTATGTAATGACTCAAGCAATGAAATGAGGACTATTAGTTTTATATGGAATGACTATTCAGCATTCACAAGTATAGTTACAGTTTTGACTGACATGACATAAGCAAATGATAATGTTATAAAACAGCAGAGAGTTGTATGAAAGCAATTGATGCATGTCCAAAAGCATAAGGTTGTTTTTAAACGTGCTATATAAATAAAAATTGAAAAATTTAAAATTGAATTTGCAACTTGTTGGAAGGAATGAGAAACTGCTACTCTGATGTGCACAAATGACTAAATGTTGTGGAGGTTGAACTAACTGTTGTGTAAATGTAAATAGTGATGTGAGAAATGCACCAAAGCGACTGAGAAAAACTGTAATATAGTCTTAAGGTGATAGTACTTTGTAGACTTTGTAATTGTCTTAATGTGGCTGTTGAAATTCAGTTCTGAGTGACTACACCAAGATTTGTGGGTGTTCCGTTGTTTTTAACATTGCCGATTGAAGCTAAGCGATGACTTTTAATTGTTCTTCTTTGGCTCCATAAAGAACTACCTAATTTTTTTCTCCTGGCACATCAAATTGTTGATTTGTTCAAAGCACCTACTCATCGCTTGTATTGGACCATAGTCCCCTTCTTGATATGGTTATGTAAATTTGTGTGTCGTCTGCACAATTCTAATAATTATTTTGTTGTTTTCCATAATCTGAGCCGGTGGAAGCATGTAGATGTTAAACAAAAGAGGCCCCAGAATGGAGCCTTGGGGAGCTTTGCAAGTCATATTTGCTCAGATGTGTAATTATTACCTATAGACACAAAGTATTATTCAAACCAGTTCAGTACTGTGCCAGAAAGTCCAACCAAGTTTTCCAGTCAGTCTAGTAATATAAAGACCTTAACAAGAGTCGTCTCAGCAGTGGCAGATCTAGAAAATTTTACATGGGTTGGCAACGGGGTAGCAAGAGATGTTGACAGGGTGGCAGGGGAAGTTGGTACATGGGAACCCCCATATGTTAACGTAATGCTATGCCCTACTATGCCTCGCAACACCCTGCTTTTAGTCATAGTTCCATTATCTTTATTGTTACTAAAATTGCCACTGTTCATCATACCAGCTCCTGTAATTATTATGAATCATAATTCTCTATATCTGTATATCTGTATCCGTCTCTGTATCCTAGCCACTGAGTGTGGTCTAAGTGTCTTGAGAAGAGTGAACTCTGAAATTGACGCTGAAATTGAATTAAATGGCTTGATCATATTTACTGATACAGACAAATAGAACAAAAAAATAGAACATAATGTGTCTTATTTTATCAGTACTTATGATCAAACAACAGGTCAAACAAATGCTATGATGGAGAAACTGTAAAACATCATTAGATAATCTATGTATATATGCAAATATCTATATCTAACCCTATAACATATACAACTGAATATAAATAGCCAACAACTGAAAACATTGCATAGCAGTAGCATAACATGACATGTTATGCTACTGTACTGCAATTTATATGGAAGGAGAATATAAACAAACCATATAGTCCAGGGGTAACTGCAGGCCTCTTCCTCCCTGTCATCTTCATCTGCCTCCTCCTGATCACTCTCTGCCTCTGTCCCTCTCTCTGAATCTGCAGCCTCTTCTTCATCCTTCACATTCAATTCTTCCTTTCCCTTTTCTCTTTCATTTATTTCTGCATCTCCTTCTGTGGTCTTCTCCTGCCCTGACCCGCCTGGTCTCTCCAGTTTACTGCCTTCTCCTTTTTCATTTCCCTCCTTCTCTTCCTCCTGTGCACTAATCAGAATTTTCTTGGCTGGCAATATCCCCACTTTTATTCTTCAGCTAATATCTCCAGCTACTCTGGCCTGCCAAAGTCAAGATGTGAAAAGCTTTGGTTATCCTTGTATTACATTACACTGTAGGGCCCTGTAGCTAATAAGTAGCCTAACAAACAAAGAGATTTATTACATGCACACAACAGTTATGTTTAGACTAGCCTAGTTGTTTTTACAGTTTAACATTAAAATATGTCACCTGGTTTAATTTGTGCAGCCTTATTGCCGTGTTATGTGAGATGAAGTGGATTTTATAGTACTCCTTACCTAATCACATACAAATGATCGGTGTATTGTAACGTAACGCCACCGAAACGGCGACCCTTTGTAAACGTTATGAATTCAAACATGCCAGTTTGTGTTTGTAATATTTTGTATTATGACGTTTGATGCAGGGACATAGCTAAGTATTTGAGGGGCAGGGGGCTAAGATTACATCTACAATCATTATTTATTATTAATTAATATAAATAAAATTTGTTTTCTTTTGTTAATATGTTTTGGCCGATACCTTACTGTGCTCACACTTAGCTAGACCAGCGGTCTGTTAAGTGTCTTATCTTTGTATGGTAATTTTAATGCATGGTTGCTCTCCTCCCTCTGTATATATCCACAGTTTGAATCTGTACAAGGCTAGGTCCGTGTCGACACACTGCCTCCTCATGGTGAGACTGCACTGGGTGACACTCTGTAGTGGTGTGTATACATAACATTGACACTGCATGATATTTTGCAGCGCATCTTGCATGATTTTGCGGTGACTCTTGCAAGATAATTTGTATTTATTTTGCATGACGTTTTGTAGTGAATATTGTAGAGATGACAAGTGTGTAGTGCATGTTCTTGTCGGTGTTGACCCTTCTGTCTCCCACAATCGCCTCCCGGGGTGGGGTGTGCGAGTCGACCCGACCTTCCTACTTCGAGGAGAGTAAGACTGTGACTGTATCTGCCATCTAATTTATCATTTTACCAATTTACCTCTGATATTTTAATTGGGCTTTTTAACAATATTTTGTAATAAAACCAAACTTACTTTTGTACAATATACGCCTCCTGTTAAGGGTTTAAAGGGTTCCTCCTGCCCCTCAACAGGAGGTTGCATTGTCAGGTCTACAAGTTTTCTGTGCTCTGGCACTACACGTATATGCATTTGTATTCCTTGTGTTTTATTTCAGAAACAGTTACTATATTCACCACTGTGCTGTTTGTACTACTTCCAATCTGCAAGTAAAAGGCTTAATGTCATGGGATGAGGAATAGCGGACCCAAAAATCCAATCGGCAGTGGAAAGTTCAAGAATTTAATTAAATAAATGTGATACAACCAAGGGAGTCCTGGAACAAGCAGGCAGGTAAAAAATTATCAGAGTAATGCAGGCAAAAAAGCTGTGAAAACTAAAGACTAGGGCATTAAATAACATGGAACACAGAAACGAAGGGGGTTACAAAATACCAGTGGCAGCTATGGTGCTATGGGGTTGCTCAACGTTTCAGTGAGGGTGCTCTGATATTTAGAGTTTCCCTTGAAATACATTGCCTAACGTTACACAAATATGCGCACCCATCCCCGCCGCAGTTTTTTTATGCACTAAAGTTGCCAATATAACAGCACCATAAAACTTGGGCTTGATTAGCCCACCGAACATATTTCAAATACCAGCCAAAAAGCCGAGTTTAAACAATTATAACTGCAGCTCTCATATAACTTATATTTGCAGAAGAGTAGGCTAATGCACTCAAACACACGTTTTCTGGGCTAAAAATAAAATGTCCAGTGCGCTGTGTAGCTTTGGATTTGGTGATCCATTTATTCACAGTACTGTAAAACACATGTTCACTGTAATGTTTAACTACAAGACAAAGATAAGAGTAAAGCTGTTGCATGGACCCCTATAAGATTACTCATCACCCACTGATCCCCTGGTCTAATGTCATTTACAGTAGTGTAACGTTAAGCATCCTCAGCAGCAATCACTCACTTCTTCATCCTCCGGCCGCTTTTATTGGGTAAATCCTTCGCGCATGCGCAGTTGTGAAGATTTCTTTTGCGCCCTTGTGCCCTGCATGGGCCTCTCTTATGAGGGAAAGATCTGCTCCCTATTTTTCTTCAGCGACAAGCAGTTTGAAGACTTCGAAGAACAGTGGTGTCCGCCTGTGTACCGATTGACGGACCGGCTACATCCTGCCGCCAGATCTCCGCCCAAGCTGCAAGGCATGCCTCGGCCCGTTCGCCGGGCATGCACCCCGCCGGCCGCCAGCAGTTCTGCACCCGCTTACTGACGGAGGAAATGAAGCAGCAGGCGATGGCAACCTGGCGGACAGTCAGGTAAAGTAAGGATACCACCAGCTGTGACACCCAGACATCTCGGAAGGGGATCTCTTTCGCAGGCAAGAGCACGCTGACTTGGATCCCCCCAGAGATGGTTCTCTAGCCGGCACTGGCTCTCCCTCCTCCTCGTTGGGAGAACTGGAGCTCAAAACAGAAGAGGATTAAGGAGCCCCGCCACTGCAGCTGTCTCAGTCCCAGAAGGGGAGCACCGCATCTGCGGCTTTCTCCTCCGCATCAGGCAGGCTCCCTGCCCACCGCTAAGGTTTTTGTTCTCCACCTGTGTCAATGCTGAGTAAGCATTCTCGAACCCGGGAGACAGACAGCACCAATGTCTCGCTATGCACCATTCAACATGGTCCAAGGCGACACGGAAACAGAGTTCCCAGCGGTCCCGCCACTGAGGCAAAGCCTGGCCTCCATCCTGCTTCCGAATGCCACTTTTTTTCGGCCGATGGAAGCCCACACTGTCATCTCCCCGGGACCAGGTCCATGCCCGCTTCACTAACCACACGCACCTGTGTGCCACCTAGGTGACCGCTGCACTGAACAACATCACTCTGCTGTCTCCGCCATGACCGCTAAGCCTTTGGCTGTCCCCCGGAGTTATATCGACATTTGGCTGCACATGTCACAGTGGTACATCTGCCTGCACAGGTCACAACTCCCAGCCAATAGCAGACCTAGGCTCTTGGACGGTCCCATTTCCCCTGGTGGGTTGTTTGGACCGCACCTTGGACAGCCACAAGCAATAGGTAGTGGAGGGGATGCGGAAACACACCTCCTAGAGAGCGGTGCCTCGGCCACAACAGCGGCACCAAGATGTCAGCTCGAGGCTGCGCCTCCCCAAGCCCTGGCTCAAGCTCCACCGTACCACAAAATCAAACAAATGCAGCCACAAGGCCCTGCGGGCCGATCCACCTGGATGCATTAAACTCTCTGCTGTCCGCACCGCTCTGTCAGCTCTGTAAGCGATGCGTCTGCTGGTGTTGATGCCCGCGAGTGACGTAGTGGCTCCTCTACGACATGAGTAAACACACACACACGTTGCACATGAGGAAAATTCAGAGATGGTTTAGCCGTCTGTGCCTCGACCCATCACGGCACAAGAGGCGCATGCTGACCATATCTTCCTCTCTACAGTCAAACTTGGCCTAGTGGAACCCCCCCCCCGACCCCCGTGCTCTATCATGGTGGGTTTCCTCTTGGGAGGGGACGTCACATGTAACAGACACAGATGCATCTCTCGTTGGATGGCAGGTCAAGTCCGAGTCCCAGGTTGTGGGAGGGAAATGGGGAAATCCTCCATCTCTCCACATTGCCTGGAGCCTGCCACAGTGCTAAAGTCTGTGCTAATGTGCTAAACTTTGCTCTGAGTCTGTCAGGTAGACATGTCGATAACAACAGACAGCATGTCAGCAGCGGGTACACTCAGCCCAGCTATTAGAAATAGCCAGGAGCCTGCTGCTGTGGTCACACAGATACCTGTTAAAATGACTAGTGGCCTTATTCATTCAGCATGCTACGCTTGATGGCGGTCCGCTTTCCAGCGCTTCGCTTCACAGCGCTGGTGTGTAGGGAAAGGCTCGGACACCACTTTGTGTCCTCTGCCTCTCATGTCAACCTACCATCAGACACTGCTGGATAATGATTTGGCTAAGTTTTTAAAGCATATGTTGCAGCCTTTTTCGTCATGCCACAAGGACTGTGGAGAGAGATGGGGTTTTGCGCATACCTTGGTGAAGCGTTTGTTGAAGGCGATCAGACGACAGAAACCTGTTGTGCGTTCTCTAGCACCTTTATGGGATTTAATACCTGGGCTTGGGGGTTCCCCTTTTGAGCCTCTGGCACAAATATCTCTCATAATGTTGTTCTTGACAACAGCGCTCCTCATAGCCTTGACGTCAGAGAGTGAGTGACTTATGCACGCTGTCGGTCTCACCGTCTTGTTTTTCTATTAGAGAGGACAGGAGCGCGGCTACATTACAGCCAAATCCTTTATTCATGCCGAAAGTCAAAACAAACTATTTACGGCCGATAATTTCTTACCTTGAGGGTTTCTTCCTTCCGCCTCATAACAGGTTATCACCAGAGGTGGGTAGTAACGAGTTACATTTACTCCGTTACATTTACTTGAGTAAGTTTTTGAAAAAATTATACTTCCAGGAGTAGTTTTAAATCACTATACTTTTTACTTTTACTTGAGTAGATTTGTGAAGAAGAAACTGTACTCTTACTCCGCTATATTAGGCTACAATGAGCTCGTTACTTTTCTTTTTACCTCTTTGGTATTCTACGTGTCATTGTTTTTATCCCCCCCACGTTCGCCTCATTTTAATGTTTTATTTTGACAGAGAGAGAGACTTCCGCTAAAGGCTCTACCACGTGGCTGTGTTTCACCAATCAAACATAGTTGTGCAGTCTCGTCACGTGACCGTACTCAATCTCATCGGCGGGACCTTATATACGGTCTATGGGCGGGACGGGTTAGCTTTACAGTCGCAGCAAAACAAAAATGACAATGTCAGAATCAACCATCGGCGATGGAGACACAGATGAGGAGGAACACCCCAGAGGCCAGATCAACATGTCCTGGATTTCTTTCAGTTACCCGGCTTCACCTAACCTAACAACGCGGTCCCGCAAGCTGTGTCACGACCACTGACATATATAACGGTGTTTAACAACTAGTTCAATCAACCATCAGGGTTTCCCAATCTAGCGGCGCGTGTTTACATAAAAAAGGCGATGTTTGCACAACATGACCAATTGCCACATATTTTACGTAAGAAGAGCAAACTATAATTCTACATAAATATGAAGAACACAGACACGGTTTTACAGACAGAACGCAATACAGTCGCTGCTTCCTAAAACAGGAGGACAGCTGGCAAAAAGAAATAAATAGGCGACGCCTACATCACAACGCTTATCAATATCACTTCCCTTCCCCCTCACTTCTCCAACTTAACCTGCTCCCGACCAGGTTAGGCGTCCAGCATGAGTTACCACGGCGATTGAACCCGGTAACCCGGTGATCCACCTTCGTGATACAGAAAACCAAATCTTGCTTCATAGTACAGGCCTCTGGCCTCATAATGAAAGCATGTTTACCTTAGTAAAAGTGCCAAACAGCAGCTACATTACCTTGTTCTAGTTCTGCCTGCAGAGCCTGGTAAAAAAAAAGGTTTGGAAATTTGTGTTACTTGTGCTTATTTATTTTTTTTGTATTATTATTTTAATGATTTTATTTTTTAAGTATTTGAATTTACCTGGATTATTTGACTTTAAGCTATTTTTTAATTAATTAATTAATTTAAATTTATTTTATTGATTGGATGAACTAGGCTATAATTTGCCTAAAGATGATTATTTTGTATTTTTGTCTGTCTGATTGAATGTTTGTGTTAAAAAAAATAAACCAGACGTTACTCAACAGTTACTCAGTACTTGAGTACTTTTTTACTCTTACTCAAGTAATTATTTGGATGACTACTTTTTACTTTTACTTGAGTCATGTTATTCTGAAGTAACAGCACTTTTACTTGAGTACAATTTTTGGCTACTCTACCCACCTCTGGTTATCACCCACGCTTTTAGTGTAAAGGGAGTGGCTTCCGGGCACATTCCACTAGAGCGTTATCAGCACCCATGGCCCAACTTTGAGGTCTGACAGTGGCTGATATCTGCGCAATGGTGCCTGTGAGGAATGTGCTTTGCATTAATTAATGATTATTTTAATCTTAATTATGGAGCACCTTCAGAATCTATGCGGCAGGGCCTCACAACGTTAAGCAGGCCTGTCATGTAGATAGCCTATCAGGTTTTTAAGCTAACAATATAATTTTGTAACATAAAAAAACCTATACAGTGTGAGAAGGAAGAGGAGCTAGTCTATGCTATCTGCTTGTGGATTTTGGTGTCACAGGTATGGAGTTATATTCCTATCTTTAATCAAGAGCGCATTCTTTCAATTTGAGAGCATTTCTCACTGATATTACGTTCAGATTTTGTAATTATTTCCCTCAAAACCTTGCTCTCACACTCAAATAGTCACTGCTCGCGCTTGGATTTGCTCTGCTTGTGCTCAAAGTTTGTGCTCGCGCTTGGATTTGCTCTGCTTGCACTCAAACTTTCTGCTTGGACTCAGATATGTTGTTGTTTGGACAGATTTCCTGCTCTCAGCTTTGAACCTTCTCCTCGCACTCAGGCTGATTCTGCTCACTTGCAAAGTTTCTGCTCTCGGATTTCTCCTGCGGCTTGGGATTTTTTTGTGTGTTATAACCCTATCAAAAGTCAACAACCAATAGAATGCCAGCTGTAGTGTTGACCAATGAAATGATCTCAACCCCGCTGAGGGTGACAGTATCACATTATTTAGAACCCTGTTTGAACAGCATTGCATAACTTAGCTTGATGTCCATAAACAAAAATATGTTTTTTTGTATAGCGCTACATTGAATATGCTATGTTATTTTATATGACCTACTTTCTATTTTTTTCCTCGTTTGGTTAACCATTGTTCCTGGGATTTGGCTAATTTCATGTTAGAGCCAGTAGTAAAACATAAACTGTAATATAACTGAAAGAACACAAGAAACTGGATTGTTTGTGTCAGTTTTTGCATCACTGTTGTTTGTTGTTCATCAGAATTTAGTCTTCATTCCTTCATATAACATTAGTTTGAAAATAGATTCATAGCAATCTGTATAAAACGTAATGTTAAGTTCAATTTTATCACTATAATAAAAACAGATCTAGAAATGATATGGTTTCTTATTTGATCCTTAAATAGCAGTTATTTGTTTAATTGATACAAAGCAAACTGAACTGAAAAAACAAGTATTTTGTTTTACTTTCTTTTCATCCAGGTGGGGCTGAGGGGTTTGACCCCTGTTGATCTGTGTGTCATATCACCAACCCATGATAGCTAGAATTCACCCTGCTACTCCAGATCTACCTACTGTACGGCTGGCTACAGACTACAACCATCTGCTCCTGATCTACCTGCTGTATGGCTGGCTACAGACTACAACCATCTGCTCCAGATCCACCTACTGTACGGCTGGCTACAGACTACAACCATCTGCTGCAGATCTACCTGCTGTATGGCTGGCTACAGACTACAACCATCTGCTCCTGATCTACCTGCTGTACGGCTTGCTACAGACTACAACCATCTGCTCCTGATCTACCTGCTGTATGGCTGGCTACAGACTACAACCATCTGCTGCAGATCTACCTGCTGTATGGCTGGCTACAGACTACAACCATCTGCTCCTGATCTACCTGCTGTACGGCTTGCTACAGACTACAACCATCTGCTCCAGATCTACCTACTGTATGACTGGCTACAGACTACAACCATCTGCAAGTTTTGTTTGTAGTGAACATCATCAACAGCTGCACTTAAAGTCTCTTGGGTTCATATGGGACTTGGTTGTTCTCCATACTGCATCAAACACTATATTATTTTTTTGTGTTATATTAGTACAGACAACAGTAAGTATCATTACTTAATCACAGTATATATTATTCTGGTGTACACTGTTGACTTGACTCCATGCTATTGACTATACTTTAGCTTGCCACCTCAAAACTTTACCTTAATTGCTCTTGTATAGTTAATTTGTCTTCTACTAGTTGTACATACCTCCTATTTAATTGAATTATTCTTAATTTGTGTTGCCATACCTGAATCATCCCTCTTGTGAACACTAGGCCTATCTTATCTTTATTCATAACCCTGCTCACAAACTCACCTGAACCTGGGTCATCTGTTTGCCAATATCAATGTTCCTGCTACAGTAAATCCTATAGGCACATTGTACTGCTTCACCGTAGTATGAACCATACACTTTTAAGGTTTTGTGTCAAATATTGTCCAATTTGTTATGAATTACTCATTGTTTTGACAAGGTAAATTAAAGCTATTTACCAAGTGTCAGCTCTGGTAAATTTAATTGTACTGGTTTTTTTTTTATAAATGTTATGGAACATGAAAAACAATTTCCCTTGATCAGGGTTTTTAATTTGTTGCAAATGTGAACATGGTTTTAATAATCTGTATCTTATTGCTCTGAAAAACTACAATGATTTAAGAAATAGCAGTGATACTTATCAACATTTATTGAATTGATTGAATATATGGACAGACATTACAGGCACCTATTCATGTCAACAGAGAAAACAATAATTTGTTCTCTCTTTTATCACTTTGATTATACGCTGATGGTGCAGAAAAGGGTGAAGTCCTTGTAGATCTCTGGCACTTTGAGGACAGACCGATCCAGGAACTCTCCACTGTTGTCTTTGTATAGTATGCTCCTACTAAAGACAGATTCATAGACATCAACACGTAATATATTAGGTGTACATAGCTTGCTTTAACATCATTACTATCTTACCTTACCTTCTCTGATTTGGTTTTGTGGACATCAGTAATTTTCTCTCCCAGGCCTGGTTGTGCACCCTGTGAATTTAAGCAAGAAACATAAGTGTATGTAACATGATTTTACTATTATATTATTATTATTTTTACAATTGCATTATTATCAGACTTGCCAACCTTCTTGGTTTGTGCTACTGCTGCCTGTCCTCTGCACACAGGTGAGTGATGTGCTGACTGGCACAAGTCCATGCATATAGTGCAGCTGTGATGCAGCTTAACGGGTACTTAAGTCACACCTGGAAGAAGAGAAACAAACCAACAAAATACTTGTTCTTTCTGCTCAGTTTGCTTTGTATTAATTAAAAAATTACATTTAAGTTGCAAATAAAGCATATCATCTCTAGATCTGTTTTATTAGTGGTGAAATTGTACTTAACAGACTGGGTCCGTGTACTTTTTCGTTCATTTGATTTTCATTTCATAAACAGGTATTAAAAAACAAATGGTTATTTGATTTTCGTTTTAAATCATGGGGATCAGACCCCGGTGCTGGGTCTAATATTCTAATATTAGCTGCTGCAGCTAGTTAGCAGCTAGCTACCAGCCCTGTGAGCTTGGTCCCCGCGGTTCGCTCCCCGGTGCTGACTGACTCTGGTCCGTCTGCAGAGCTGCTAGCACCGCTCTAGCTGACCTGGGAATCTACCGCTTCGGTGATTTATTCATATTTTATTTACTTTGCAGTGATATGCTATGCACTGATGTCAGGCAGGCGTCGTTGCTGCGTTTTTAGTCTGAGCCTGTGAGATAACTAAACTTCCTTTGAATATAACGTGCATATAAATAGACGGAATAAATAAAAGTCCCCGGGAAATAAATATAAGTAAAACATATGTATTTAGGCTATTGAACTATAATGACTAATGCCTATATATGTATTGCCTCATTTATGTATTTCATGTTCCATTTCATAGCCATATTTATTATGTAAAGGGGCAAAAATGGACGCGATCAGTCGCTCAGGAAGTTATAGACTACAGTTTCCACCAGCAGTCAAGAGCGGGGACATTCTAACGCTTTAACGGGAAAAGCTTAACGCGGTAACTTAATGTACCTAAACAATGATCAATCAGATATCAATCAGTTATCAGTCACATAACGTCCATAATAATTGGACTTTGGGGTTAGATTTTTTGACAGTTTTCAGTGGTTATGAGGAGCAATATGAGAGAGAAATTTGGTAATCATTGATCATTGTTTAGGTACACTAAACCACCTCTATTTGTTTCTGGACATCAAGCTAGGCCATATGCTAGCTAGGTGCTTAAGTTCTGTTACTCACCCGAAGTTGTGGACATAACTTCATACGTCCCACTTCAAAGCTTTCTCCAGTTTCCTGACCGGTGCAGGTGAAAGGGTCGACCATTCTGTGCACATTGTTGACATATACTTATAATAAAGCTATAAACGGGCGCGGGGATATATAAACTTGGTTACAGTCAGGTTACAGTGCGCCAGCCCTCAACAGACGTTCTAAAGTAAAGTGAACGCACCCTCAACGGGGTTGGGATCATTTCATTGGTCAACACTACAGCTAGCATTCTATTGGTTGTTGACTTTTGATAGGGTTATAACACACAAAAAATCCAAGCGCGCAGGAGAAATCCGAGAGCAGAAACTTTGCAAGTGAGCAGAATCAGCCTGAGTGCGAGGAGAAGGTTCAAAGCTGAGAGCAGGAAATCTGTCCAAACAACAACATATCTGAGTCCAAGCAGAAAGTTTGAGTGCAAGCAGAGCAAATCCAAGCGCGAGCACAAACTTTGAGCACAAGCAGAGAAAATCCAAGCGCGAGCACAAACTTTGAGCACAAGCAGAGCAAATCCAAGCGCGAGCAGTGACTATTTGAGTGTGAGAGCAAGGTTTTGAGGGAAATTATTACAAAATCTGAACGTAATATCAGTGAGAAATGCTCTCAAATTGAAAGAATGCGCTCTTGATTAAAGATAGGAATATAACTCCATACACAGGTGGCATTGACTACATCAGCTTCGCCCTTAACCAAATAGCAACAGCTCTAAAAGGCGAAGCTTATACGAAATAGAACAATAGTTACGTATTGTAACTCCAGATTCTATGAATGTAGGCATAGACCTCTAAGATCCAGGCAACCTGCTTCACTAACATTGGCTGAAGAAAAATGCTGATATGGGAGCAGATCTCTGGTCTCGCAGCTGAAATATACAGTAACTGCGGACGTAAGAGAGGCCCGTGCAGGGCACAAGGGCACGAAAGAAATCTTCACGACTGCGCATGCGCGAGGGATAAACCCAATAGCAACAGCTCTTAGAGGGCTATGCCTATACTCATATTATCTGGAGTTACAATACGTAACTATCGATGTCCTATTTGGTTTCTAATAAATTACGAGATAAGGATTTTGTGAATTATATGCACTCCTGTACATATGCCTTTTACTTATTAGTGACATGTCTAGATTCTTCTTTTTTTAAGAGTGGCTTGATGACGGCAGTTTTCAGGGCCTGTGGTAAGGCACCTGAGAGAAGAGACGTGTTTACAATCTGAAGGTCTAAGGCCAAACAATTTGAAAAAGCTTGTTGGCAGATTTTCAAGGCAGCAGGAGGAGGAGGTTTTTATGGTTTTATGGTCGAAATTGTGTCATTGTATTTGAATTGGTTTTACATGGACACAGGGACAACACGTATCCTGTACCTGATATGGAGTCATTAACTGCTTGTCTAATTTTCTGAATTTTGATAGTGAATTCATTGCTGGCCCTGGTGGCTAGCAGTTCAGATGATAGTGACACAGGAGGGTCTGTTAGCCTGTAAATAGTATCAAGGCGCGTGCGTTGTTTTTGGTGATAATGTCAGAGAAGATGGACCACCTTGCATTCCTCATTTCCAAATTACAAATGGGAAGTCTCTCTTTATATATGTCATAATGAACCTGGAGATTTGTTTTTCACCACCTGTGTTGAGCTTTTCGAAACTCTCTTTTTTTCTGTTCTTTACAGCGTGGCATTTCTCCATGGAGACCTTTTCTTACCAGAGACAGACTTCACCTTAGTGGGTGCAATGGCATCAATAACATTTGTAATTTTAGAATTGAAATGATCTACAAGGTCATTGACTGAGGCACAAAAGAGGGCAGGTGTGGAGGAGAAAAGCAGAATGAATGTTTCACTGGTGTTTTCAGCGATGTACAATTTTGTGATTACCTCTGTTTGAAAAGTGTGTACACTGAGATAGTGCTATCAAAGAAAACACAAGAATGATCAGACAGAGCAAAATCAGTCACCATAACCTTGGAAATGGACAGACCCCTTGGAGATAATCAAGTCGAGTGTGGGCTCTCTTACATGCTGAGTCAGTCCATAGTTATCAAGAACACAACATATTTATTTAGTCCCTCTGTCCAGGGGGTTGTCTACGTCAATGTTAAAAACAATTGAGAAAGGTTTTGGTGCACAGATCCCCGGCCTGTCCTGGAAAGAGTCACAGCATGCACCCAGCACATATCAATAAGAGTTTGTGTGCTTTTTGTACACACGCATGCCTATCAGGCTGGGGAGACAGAGGTTGCTGTTGTGGAGGGAGCAGAGGTGCCTGGCGTTTTACCTTTGAAGAGCGTGTTCAAACTGGGGCAGGTAGATGCCAGGGGGGGGAATAAAAGTGTGTAAGAGTGTGGGGAAGGAGGGTTTGGTTCCAGCATTAACCAGCTCCTTCATCTGGTCAATGAACTCCAATGGGGGAGGAGGGTTAAAGGGGGTAATGGGTGAATGGAGAGAATGGTGGTATTGATGGGGTATGGGGCGGTGAAGAGAAGGATCCTCAAAAGTGTTAGTGTTGGTGAGGCGGGTAGAGGCGGGTTATGATTCCTCGTCTCGGCTCTGTAGTCTCCCATGGTTAAAGCTCTCCTCAGGTGGGGCTGAGGTAAATCTCTGCCGCGTTGTGTTATGTCTTCCACTTGTTTAGATTCTTCTTGTCTCGTGTCCTTGGCAGAGGGAACAGATAGGTGATGCAGGTAGTAAAGTAGGGTTGAGGTTAACAGCTTTACTCCTGACTTGGTAAGGAAAAGTCCATATCCAAAAAGATGTCTGCAGTCCCAGAAAAAGCTGAAATTGTCAATAAAATGCACTGAATGGACATGCAGTTGAAAGCAATGTGTTCCGTTCCAACAACCTGCTGAATCTCTCAGTTCATCTTCTGACTGGTGGTAGAGGGTCACTGATAAACTCTTCAGCATTCAGAAAGCTGACTGTGTTCAACAAATCAATAAAGTCATGTTTCAGCACTTCAGGCTATTGCTTAACAACATCATTTGATGTGCAGTATGAAGTTCTTCGCAGTTTGGTGTGCTGCCACGGTATGCAGGATTCTTTCTGCCAAGTCAGGGACCATGTCCTTGGGAGTGTTTTGGTGATTTTACCGAAAACATGCTTTTTACATCTCTTGCAGCAGAGTCACCCACAATTAGAGTTTGAGGCCCGTTCTGTAGCCTTTTATTCTTTGAGTTACTCTTAGCCCTTAACCTTCTGTGTGACGATGAGACGATAATCCACGTCATCAGATGGAGATCGAGGGTCCTGCAGCAGTGAAACATATCTTTTGTCCAGTTGCATACTGGCTGTTCAGGAGGTGTTTTGTTGCTAGTTCTCCCTTTCGCAGCTGTCCACGGCTGTGTCACACTAAGTACAGGGGTTAAAGAGGCGCTCTGCGTTACTCCTAGGCTGTGCACCAATCTAGCTTTTGGTAGTACTGAGGAGGTCATCAAAATGTTGAAATATATCTACCAAAAAAGTATCCAGGAGTCGCTTCTTGTAGTTTTTCACAGAAGAAAAACAAGAATATCAGCAGAAAAATGCAGGCAGAGGCAAGCCAGGCAGTAGAAGCTTCTGCACTGTAAGAAAGCAATAACCAAAAAAAAAACTAGAAAGGTCCTTATGCTCTAATTGGGAACATTCCCACCAAATAATTTGACAGACGGATGCATGCAGGAATTGGCCAGATGTACTGCCAACCATAAAAACAAGCAGACGAGGTTTGGAATTGTATGTAATGCCATATTGAAGCATATTAAACCAGCTTGAAATATCAGAAAGATATTCAGGCCCTGATTTAACAGGCTAATGCAGGTAGCAGCTACATATAAGTACAGAAATGTCCCTTTGTTGTAGGCATTAGATGTTTAATGATGCAAACCATCAGATTCAGATTCAAATCTTTTGGTGGGGCGGCCTCCTGGGTGAAATGCCGTGTTAATAGTTTGTGGTCCTTTAACACATTTCTGTGAGATCAGGCTGAAATAATTTAGAGTAAACAATCAATTTTTATTCAAGTGCATGATAAAAAGATGGAGTGTCTATTTGCACCCCCGGTACGAATAGCCTAGGCCACACAGCTGAGCTATTCACACCCTGTGACGTAACAACAAAAACACGTTGCTCGCGTGCACCGAAATCATGGCGGATGTTCATCTTCCATGAACGCAGAAACTGCCGTATTAGGAGAGTTTTGTCTCTAAAGTTTATAACAATTGAATTTCTAGCGGAAAATGGATACTACAGTTGCGCTTTCTGTCTTCAGTGAAAGCATACAACCGTTAGTTTGTTAGTAAGTACCATAGTACCTATTTTTTGTATACAGTATGGTTACATAGCAACCGTGGCTTATCCCTCATTCTGTAAGTACTTCTAGGTGAGTGGTTAGAGCACTGAGCTTTGGTCTAGGAGTTGGGAGTTTGATTCCCCAGTTAGGTGATCTTGTTTTTTTCATTTTGGATTGGATAATTTGCACGCAATTGCGCAAATCAGGGCCCGCAAACGCAAAAACATGTTTGCAGGGTGGTAGGGGAAGACTCATGAATATGCCTGCTATGGTTGGGTTGGTTAGGTTTAGACAAGAGAAGTGGGATTGGTTATGGTTAGGGAAAGAATGTCAGAGCGATAATATTCCAAAAAGGTGTAATACATGAGAAGTATGGATAACTGTGTGTAAATATATGCCAAGGTACTGTAAATGCACAGGGGTGCAAATAGCATTTGTACCAGATAGGGTATTAATAGAACACATTGCTGTGTGCACCGGCGGGGTACGAATAGCATTCATTTCTGATTGCACCAAGGTACGAACAGCACTTCTAATTGCACCAGGGTACGAATAGCATACACTGCCCTCACCCTAAAAAGAATTTGAGTCATTGGCAATCAGACCCCATTGTGACATGGTATATATTGGTGGTAATGATGCTGTGATTAGTTCAGGATATTTGCTCCTGGGGTCTAGAGCAAGGATATAATTTGGCTAAGAGATATCGTAGCAATATCTGGATAGACTACTTAGTGAACGCCACAGAGTAGAAGCCGGAGATAGAGGCAAAGAGAGACTAGAATAAATGAGTGAGTAAAGGGAGTCTTCCTAATTAAACGTTCACTAAGCTTCATGTCAACTCAAAGATGTTAATAAGTCGTAAGTTTAACATTGTCCTTGTGAGCGTGTTAGCATGCTGATGTTAGCATGTAGCCCAGCTCAACTGTTGCACTTAAATTAAAGATTCAAAATCCTTTATTAATCCCACAATGGGGAAATTCACACTGTTGCAGCAGCAAGGGATAAGAGGAAAAGTAAAAGACACACGTTAACACACAATAATAAATATAATTAATGAGAGTAAATATAGTAAAATGTATTTACAGTAATTACACAATACAGCGTCAGAAAGCTGGCGTGGCTGTAGACTGACAGTCTTGCTCGGTTTAGGTGTGTGTGAGGAACAAACAGTCTGAATAAGTCTGTACTGAGATGGTTAATGACATGACTGCTTACTCCAATCGTTTTGTTTTTCAGATCAAGTGTAACATATCCCCTACTGGTTTGAGAATTTCAACTACACACCTTCCGACCACAACACATCACACACGTCAAACTCTACCTCGTCCTTGTGTCGCTACAGGATAGTGTCAGTCATGACAGCAAGCAGACAGCTGTCACCCACACTGAATAAAAGATTTAGCTGCAAGTAGACAGAGAATAAAGTCGTCTATTTTGGGTCACCATCCTCATCCAAGTCTGCAGAGTCCTTGCAATAGCATGACGGCCTTGGAGCTAATGCTTAAAGGTCCCATGACATGCTGCTTTTTGGATGCTTTTATATAGGCCTTAGTGGTCCCCTAATACTGTATCTGAAGTCTCTTTCCCGAAATTCAGACTTGGTGCAGAATTACAGCCACTAGAGCCAGTCCCACAATGAGCTTTCCTTAGTATGTGCCTTTTCTGTGTCTGTAGCTATTGAGGAGGAGAGGGGAGGTGGGGGGAGGGGGGCAAGGTGGAGGGTGGGGATGTGGCCTTGACCAACTGCCACTTTGCTCGTTTGAAAGCCATGATGCCTCTCTCTCATGGGTGGGCCAAATTCTCTGGGTGGGAAAAGCAGATAAAGGGGAGGTAACCTTGCTCCTTATGAGCTAATAACAAGTAGATTCCAGATCAGCCCATCTGAGCTTTCATTTTCTCAAAGGCAGAGCAGGATACTCAGGGCTCGGTTTACACCAATCGCCATAGGCAGGCTGGGGGAACTCATATTAATGTTAAAAAAACTCATAAAATGACATTTTCATGCCATGGGACCTTTAAGAAATACCATGAATTTTTTAAAGGCGTCTAACAGGCCATAAGGTTTGTCTTTATTGCTCATGATGAACCCAATCAGTTAAGTCAGCGAGGATAATGAATTGTGTGCATCGGGCTTTTGATGATAATGCTCTGGAGACCTGTGTGGATCTCCTGTTTGAAAATTAGAGAAAAAAATGATCTTTTGATTCTCGGTCTAAAGACAAACTATATCACTGAACCAGTCACGTGTACGTTCTTGTATATCATCATCAAGGTTACCAACGTAGGCCACAGTGACATTTTAACCAAGTGTTTAACCTCTTTATTTACAAAGTGATGAAATGCTTTGCCACCTCCCCATCTCATTTCTGAAGGTAATGACAAAGCGGTCAAACAGAGCAATCACAGAGCAGTTGTAGATAGATTGATCTTACACAATATAAAACAGCAGTTAAATATAAAATGATGCAAGACAGCGGTACATCTGTTTGGAGGAAATGTACATAAATCTCAAAAATGGAGGTAGAAAAAGCACACACTACTCGACTGATGACATTTGACACTGAGAGAATTGTCAGGAGGGAAGTATCCACATCCTGATTCAAAATTTAAATAGAAACGCTGTTGGCATCCTGTGGGGCAGAAGAGTCTCAAGAACATCACGTCAATTCTTAAAGTGAAACTGCAGAGTTCAACAGGTTTAGTTACCTGTATACAACCAATAATGTCAGCAGCCAAATGTGGAATGAAATTGATTTGAGGCAAAAATAACAAGAGTGAAAAATGTCCACAGTATCATGGTTTCTGACACATACACATACAGTTCACTTGGAATTGAAGTGTGCGATAAAGTGTTGGTTGAAACATGAAAACACTTCTGCCAAACTGTTATACACTTTCAGAATCTGAATTCTGTAACCAGTGTATTTATGTATACAGTGGCATGTAAGACAAATGTGTTTCATGCAGACACTAAACAAACTACTTTCAGTTCATTTTTAGAGCAACAAACACTGAGATTTCATGAATGAAAAAATGTTCCCTTCATGTCGCATTTTAACACCATTTTCCACCCACTTCCATTCCCTTGGCATCGCCACATTGTAAACATTTGTGAAACATTTAAGGTGCTCTTGTTAAATTTAGTGAGAGGACAAAATTGAAAAGTGTGACTGGAGAAAAAGTGATTTAAATAATATTTCGTCCTAGCACAAAGCACAATACAGCAAGTGTCTCTGACTCTCTGTTTGAAATAAATCTGGGATGTGCTCAAATGCATGTTTAGATGAAGATGATTAGAAGACAGTGTGCAACAAAACAAATGTTTTGCCTTATCAAACATCAATTTTGTTATCATACAGAAATCTGTTTGCTTTCTTAACCCTCTGAAAGCCTTAAGATGATTGATTGTGTGATTGTGACATGTCATTTCCTTTGTCACTACATTATCCTTCCATAAATCCAGAGCCAAGACGGAATTGTGGCATATGCACAAAAGCAGTGTCGACTTGAATAGCTCATCAAGTACGTTCTAGGATTTTCTTTCCCAAAATAGAATGACTGAGTCACACACACAATGAAGTGATCCTGTCGTCTCTCTGCTTTTGCCGGGCGGCCAGAGAGCCACCAACAGTGACTCCCATTCTGTCTGTCGTTGTGTACAAGCACAGGCACATGCCCTACTCTTTGAGGGTCAATTTATGCTGCTGAATTACCCTGCTTTAAACCTTGAGAGCCTCATGCACGCCCACAGCAGACAGTCGGCGGTTGATGTTGCGGTAACGACAGCGGAGAAGGTCACGATAAGTGGAGCGCAGGTCTCGGTTGAAAAAGGCGTAGATGAACGGGTTCATTAGGGAGTTGGCATAGCCTAACCAGAGCAGCGTGCGCTCCAGCCAGATGGGCACACAGCTACACTCCACTCCACAGATAAAGGGCCTGGCAGTGGACAGGATGAAGAACGGCAGCCAGCACACAGTGAAGACCCCCACGATCACCCCCAGTGTTGTCGCTGCTTTCTGCTCCCGCTTGAAGATGGAGATGTTTCTGCGCTCACGGTTTAGCAGGCGCGATAAGGACGCGCACTCCTCCACCACCCCGGGCGGCTTCAGGCCCTGCATTCGCAGCGCCTCATTAGTCACTGTTTCGATGCGCTCGCGGCGCGGAAGGTCATTAAAGCGGTGCTTGGCGCCACTCTTGCGAGCTGCCCTGAAGATCTTGTAGTACATGACCAGCATGACCAGCATAGGGATGTAGAAGGCTACAGCTGTGGAATAGATGGTGTAGCCAAAGTCTTGGCTAATGAGGCACACGCCGGCTGTGTGTACGTTTTGGGCCCAGCCGCAGAAAGGCGGCAGGGTAATGGATGCTGACACCAGCCACACTCCCAGGATCATCTTCGCCATCAGCTGACCGTTCTGCCGGGCAGGGTATGTGAGGGGCCGTGTGATCCCCAGATATCTTTGAGAAAAGGAGACAAAAAAGTATCAGTACTAACCTCCATGCAGACTTTAAATTTAGGAATAAAAGCAGTTGAAGCTACCTTGACCTTTTCCCTATAAGCATTTAATACCTTGTTCAGTACAGTAGCTTAATCACAGCAAAAACAAGGATGATTTATCACATTTAATGCACTCAGACATTGTGCTGAAGCAAGAACATCTGCTGCCTGCCTTTTATTGAGATGAAACTGCAGTGTAGTAGCATCAAATACATGTCCACTCATTTCAAATACAGGCATTTCAATGAGAGGTCATAAGCTCTGTCATTGCCTGTTGGGCCGTTAGCTGCTTTTGTTTGGCTTTGAAGGAGCTTAGTAGGTAGAGAGGGAGCTATCAATCAAACAGGCAGCTCAGTGGTTTCAAATAGCAGCTGGAGGTGTCAGGAAGATTAAGATAAAGCTTGAATTTGTACAAAACTGGGAAAATAGCCACTATTCTCACCAAATGATCAATCTGTGTGTACATCTCAGCGTGATTTGGCTGTGTGCCCGCAGCTTTTATCAGCATCAAATGCGTCATTGATGAAAGCTGTATATTTGACACTTCCGGCTGTTTTTCTTGTTTCTGTCTCTATGGTTAATCATAAGATAAAAAGCTTCAGGGAGCACTGGCCAATTCGTCTCAGCATGCACCAGTGATTCTATCAGCACTGTGGACATCAAATTCAGCTCAGTCAGCCTGGGCCGGATTTTTCACTCTATCAACTTCAGATGTTGAGTTTATACGAGTCAGGTCCAGTCTGAAAGATTTTCCTTAATGTTTATTTCAATTAGGAGAGACAAGTGAATGAAGTAAAGATGAATGTTTAGTATAACAGATGAGATGTGATATTTAAGTCTTTTTTACAAATAAGTTTGTTACAAATGCCTGTGTAGAATCTGTACTTTATATTCTGTTAAATTCCTATTAAAGGACAGGCATTAATTACACAACTTTGTTTTTGTTGATGCTAAAATTACTCTTAAATCCATTCCAGTCCTTTTAAAAACTTTGCAGGTACACAGTACAGCAACAAAAAGATTTTTGCAAATACAAAACAGTACATAATCCACATTTTTTGGTTTGCTACAATCTTACTGGCTTCAGAAAACGGGGCACTGTAGTCCAGCATGTCTGCTGCCCACTGTAGCTTGTTAACAACTGACGACACACCGTGCAAGTGGTATTGATCTAGATCACAATCACTTGGAAAAGACAGTGTAGCTACAACTGCACTGAGGCTGAAAGCACCCGATTACATCACACACACACACACACACACACACACACACACACACACACACCCCGCCAGCCCCCCCCCACTCTCACACACACACACACACACACACATACACAGATCTGACACAGATCTGATCTTTTTTAATCAGCTTAGAAAAATCACAATATTTATTTTCAGTTCCTATCTGGACCACATGCATACCGTAATTCGGCAGGCACATGAGGCATGTCACCTACATGCCACTCGTATCAGAATTTGTCAGCATTGCCATGACAACAAGTGAAACGGCCATCATTTTTTTGATACAGGTATCATTATTTTGTCGTCCTTGGCAGCTGGAGTGGACGAGTGGTGGCATACTGTAGATGACCACGAGACACAAGACTGGAAAGAAAGCCAAATACACTATTCCACAGGCTTTTAAAACTCCCTTGGGTCAGGTTAGTTGTGCTCACTGAATATTACATAACAAATACTGTATACTGTATTCAGCTCAAATCCTGCTCTGCCTAATTTACAACCCGCACTTAAAATATACTCAAGCTTTACGGGAGGGCTGAACACATCCAGTCAAGCGATGTCAAATAGATACAAGTAAGATCCGGAGATGGGTACACTCCATGCTGTGGGAATTCTTAGGAATACATAATAGAAACCCAGTAATGCAACACTTCTCTTTGAATGCATTATTCAGTAATGAGGATGGTTGTTGTGGTGCTTATTTGGGGGGATATTTGCCTATCTGTGGGGGGTGGAGGGCAGTCCTCCACAAACCTATGACTCATTTTCAGCCCTTTAGAAGGCAGAGCTGTTTTCAGACACACTCTCATTGGATACAAAATCCCCTCACCATCCTTTGGAGAGAAACAACTGCCAGGTTGGATAAGACAACACACATATTTAACACTTTATTACACAGCTTCCTGCTTGTATTTTAGCAGGCAGGCCAACTGGTCTGTGGGACCGCCAGTTGGTTTTATCTTGTTTGTTTTGACATGTTCTTGGAATATTAAACATTCCAGACCCCTGAGAGCCAAGAACAGGATAGCATACATGAATATATATATATATATATATATATATATATATATATGAATATATTATAAGGAACATTGCAAAATGAGGTTTGTATACAAAATTAGGTTTATATACAGCCAATAATGACATCACTACAACATACCAAGGAAACATAAAATGCACAACATTCTCACTCATACGGGTGCTTGGTCAGGACCTTATGCCGTAATTTTTCAACCTGCATGTAAGGGTGAGGTTTAGGTAACAAAACTTTAAGTTTAGTAAAAGATCGTGGTTTGGATTAAAATAAGTATGTTTGTTACATAACTTAAAGTGACATTAGTTAAGTTTGTTACAAAAGTAAGGTAACTTACGTTGACTTTTGGTTTCACATGGGATTTGAACAGCAGTCACCTGGGTGAAAGTCCTATGGTTGTTTGACCCATCAATCTGCTCCAACCTCCGCCCTACTTTGTGGCTCGTTATCCCTGCGGACATTGTCACTCTTTATACTGTCATCTCACCATGCCGTGGTCAAGCAGTTGCTCTGAGCGTCTAATATTGCAGCGCATGGGCTTACATTGGAGTTAGCTGAAAGCCCAGTGCATTTCACGCAGAGTAGGAATGTGCATCTCCGGTCCGAGGGCGATGCAATACACATCTCTCGATGCAGTAACTACTGTTGCGATTCGATTCACCCCCTATTGCAATGCGTAGCCATTCGACATGATTTGATTTAACACAATGCGACTCAATGCAAAAGAATATATGCAACTCAATATGGTACTTGTACTCGTATTAATATGAGTAAGCAAACAAAACATGTTGGTAAGCAGCCTGCATTGTGCTCTCACAAGCTGGCAGAAATACTTTTACTTCCATTAAAGGCATACTAAAAGCATATTTAGTCTTAGAAGAGCAAATTTGATTATAATATATATTGACAGAAATTATGTTACCATATTGTATTCAATGAGAATCCTCTCTACCTCGCAACAATTGGTCATTTTGATGTGTGATGCTCGACAAAAAGTAATATGTGTGATAGTCTTCATAACAGCCTGTGTGTGTGTGTGTGTGTGTGTGTGTGTGTGTGTGTGTGTGTGTGTGTGTGTGTGTGTGTGTGTGTGTGTGTGTGTGTGTGTGTGTGTGTGTGTGTGTGTGTGTGTGTGTGTGTGTGTGTGTGTGTGATTGTGTCTGACAGTCAGCACTGAGTGACACAAGCAACAGCGGGATGAGTAGTGGAGAAATAACAGAGTGTAGGTAGGCTAAAGGTAAGGGGAAGCTGTTGATGATTAGGAGGAATTCGGTGTAATGCGTAGCTCTCCCTCGTCCATGTTAATGTCTGATTACACGGCCGGTAGACACACATCGGCCTCTGTAGTAGCGTTATTGGTCATAGGCAGCAGTGGAGATGAGAGTGCGCGCTTGGGACAGTGAAACAGTTTAAAGGGGAGTAATTCATTAAGATGTTTTCTACTAATAATAATATAAATTAATCAGAATTTATGTATAGAGGTTTACTCCTTGATGCAGCGGGCCTGGGTTTGACTCCGACCTGCGGCCCTTTGCTGCATGTCTTTACCCCTCTCTCTCCCCTTTCGTGTCTTCAGCTGTCCTATCATGGGTCCTTCCCATATTGTATATAAATTGTATAAATAGTTTATAGGTGCACTCGCATGGTGCATTTTTATGTCTGAGCACCAATCCAAATCGGTGAATCTTTCCATCCCTAATACAGACACAGAAGGGTGCCTTAGAGCCACTGACCAAGCTGCCGTATTTGACGAGTTGGGAGTGAGAATTAGTTGGCACCATATGTGAATATAACCAAAATAATGCAATGTAAATGTAATGTAAATCAGTTTAGAATGATTAAAACTGCAATAGCTGATTTTTGTTTTGCCCCCTGTGGGCAGCAGAAGCAAGGTATAAACACAACATTTACATTTAAACACTTTAAAGTGGATATGGGGAATAGTTTTTATTTAGTAGTTATTAGCAAACAGTTGCTTATTTCCACATCCAGTAGACACAGAGCAACATTATCATTTATTTGGAGTCTGATTAGTCTATATCCATGACTTTCTACTTCCGGGATTGCCCCATTGCCACCGGAAATTCCGCCGTATGTCCTTCTTTTCGGACAGATTTCCGTTACCTAACGCTTCCCTTGTGTTGGAATTTTAAACTCTGGTCGATTTCTGAGGACTGTGGTTAACTGCTCCTCAGATCTCTGCAGGGTAAATCCAGACAGACAACTAGACTATCTGTCCAATCTGAGTTATCTGTTGCATGACTAAAACAACTTTTAAACGTACACGTTCCACCAAAACAAGTTCCATCCCTAAGATATTTTGCAGCCGCACTGGAGCTCCGTGTGGCGCTTACCGCCCCCCATGACGATTTTGATTGGTTTAAAGAAATGCCAATAAACCAGAGCATGTTTCTCTTCCATCCCGGAATGCTGTGTGGGCTAGCCAGACCCTCTTTCGCAGCGCTGTGGAGGAAGGTCTGGCAAAGCGACACTAGTGTCTGATGAATGTAACTCTCTTTTAGGTCTGTTTTGCTCTTTAACTACCACTAGTGAAATATCCAGCTTTCCAGCTGCTAAATGTTCTATTATGTTCACTAGTTAGTTGCTAACCTGTCTGTCTGCTGTTTGGGGATGGGCAGGTAGTGCACTTTGGGCCATAATACCCCAAAAATGAGCCTAAAGTTACTAATAAGCTCACATCAGTCAGACAACTCTCATTTGAAATGTTTATTGCAACAGCAGAACATACATACTCTATGTTCTGCTGTTGCAACACTGTCTTCAGACTTCTTCTTTTTCAGCATTGACAAGGCAGAGGGCGAGATGGGAAATTGTGAGTGTGTTTTGTCGATGATATGGATAATGAGGCATGTCACGTGTGTATGCAGCAGCGCAGCTCTAGTTGACTGCCTGAACTAGCTCGCAGGCGGCGCTCCATTAGAGCTTAGGGGAACTGCAAAAGGGGATAATTCTCTGTAGTTTCATCACTACAGGCGACCCCTCTTACATTACTGGCTGTCATTTCATCCATTGTTAATAAAGAAATATTTATTATAGCAGCTTCAAGGAACATCGTTTTTTCAGCATGGTATCTGCAATATGCAACTAATGAGTTGAATGCAAAAAATCTAATATATGAAATTGTAGCATATTTAAAAATGACATATTTTGAACCACATGGGAAACCTCACACCTCAGAAAAAGCACATAATCATGAGGAAAAAAAATACATTATAATCACCTCCCAGAAGACACCATGCACTAAACAGTAACATTGACACACATGGGGAGTTTAGAGTGTGTGTGTGTGTGTGTGTGTGTGTGTGTGTGTGTGTGTGTGTGTGTGTGTGTGTGTGTGTGTGTGTGTGTGTGTGTGTGTGTGTGTGTGTGTGTGTGTGTGTGTGTGTGTGTGTGTGTGTGTGTGTGTTTTCTCTGGAGGATTTGGGACATATCCACAGACACAGCAGCCCTTGGGATTACCCTGCCCCTGACAGCGAGCTAATGGAGAATTCCGTTACTTCCACTAGGCTACCAACTAGGGCAGCTCTGTGTTGAAACATCGTAAGCAGCCCTGGTGTGCAACAGTCGACAGTCATCTCAAGGGGCACCTCTCAATCCTTTTATGTCTCAGCGGGGCTACACAGTGAAATATTTACCAAGCTGCAGTTGGTTTGAGCAGAGGAGTGGTAAATTTAGAGCAGGATCTCCTGAAATGAAAGTAACAGGCCTGGAAGGGAGTTCTTTCAAATGACAGATCATTTGTCCAAGAGAAACTCTCCTCTCAGCCATTTAGAATTCCTATGTCATATACTTGAGGGTAATCCATAATAAGTCTGTGAGAAAGTGAAGTGTTTTAGGCAGAACATCTTTTTTTGTTCCAGTTTATCTGTGTGAGTGAAGTGGGCCCAGAGATGCAGACATCGCCTGAAATCAAAGAATTTGGGTTGAAGTGTCTCTTCAAGAACTGAGTGCAACTGGGCTGCATTTTATCCAGCAGTCAGTATTGGGTATTCACTGTGTTCATGCTTGGTTTGTTTTCCATAAAGTGAATGAGAGTGCTGAAAAAGGGAAAATCTGAAAACACCCAATCCATTGTTCACGCTATGTTCAGTGCAAACTGGTCTTGCTGAAAAATATTTGAAAGAAAAGCTTGTTTCTTATTGATTGACTTTTTTGGTGTGCAATTTTCTAATAATACCAGTTGTACAAACCCGAAACCAACAAGGTTCCTCTTTAGGTAAAATAATAAATGACAAGGAAAATGAAACAGTGTTACAGTGTTTATTTCAACGAAGATATCATCACAGAGTATTTATTCTAAGCTGCCTTAGACTGAAGAGGACCAAATCTGTCTAGTGAGAGTTCTGGGATTTCTCCGACATCAGACAACAACCTCAGTCCTCAAGGAATGCTTCAGCTCTCCTATTCTATTTGAGGAACCTCCAGAAGACAGAAATTGAGCTGCTTCTCTCACAGGGCACACTGCACAACATGAGCAGCACTGTTATTTCCTCCTCAACAAGGAGGCAAAGGAGTAATCCCATCTGTTTCCAACTATTCTTAGATCAAAAGACCTTGCACCTGTTTAGGTCAGGTTCTGTTTTGTTCTCTGACTTCTGCTCATGTTAAGGTTGAATGAGTAAAGTAGCTGCCATCATCTAGACTCTTGCATAGACTGAGTCATCTCTGGACAGACTTCAGTACTTCATCCCTCGGATATGTCTGTTACCTCCAGCCACAGGACTGCCAGCTTAGGTCAGACTCGTGTCAAATAGCCTGTGAACAAGTGTTGGCACTTACTTAAGCCAACATGTAGAGCAAGATGCTTGGGAATTGCTACCCAAGACAAAATAATGTCTACCAGAAAGTGTAGGCTATAGGCCAAAACTGTGTATACTTTATGATGACCTAAGGCTTATTCTATGCTCAATACATCTTTTTGATAAAATAAGACATTAGAGTGCTCATATTATACTTTTTGGCTATTTCCGTTTTCCTTCATTGTGATCTTTTTTGTGCATGTTATAGGTTTACAAAGTGATAAAAGCCCAAAGTCCACCACAAAGGGACTTACCATCTTCCACAGAAAACACTGTTCACAAACTGCTCCAAACAGCTCTATTGTAGTCCAGCCTTTACTTCCGTGAGAAACGCGCCTCAGTTTGCGTCACTTTTTTGCACTTTGTAGTGCACGTTACAATGCTCGCCTAGCTGCGAGCGTGGCATGCCCTCATACTCTGCTTCTGACTGGCTAGTAGTCCTTACCTAGCTACTACGCATGTGCGACTCCCAACAAAGATGATACAGAAGTGAGATGACAAAAATATGGTGTTTTTTGAAAATACTAATAACTTTTGACATCCTCATCAACCTCAGCTGTACTTAGTGTTATGTGCTTATTACTGTATGTTAGCATGCTGACACGCTAAACTAAGACGGCAAACAATGTCAACTTTATACCTGCTTAGCATCAGTAGATTCATGTGTGTGAGTGTCAGTGATGTTATATGGTAGCTTTGTTGTCCCTTATTTTCCAGTCACAGTTTTGAGTTACCTAGTGTAAATTGGATTTACAAGACTGTAAGCTAAAGATAGTTTTACTTCCCTTTCTCATCTTAGTAGAAAGTGTTGCTACACAATTATACATGGTTCATTAGTTCTAAGTGACTTGCCAACCAGTGGTGGAAGAAGTATTCAGATCCTTTATTTAAGAAAAAGTACTAATACCACACTGTTACAAGTCAAATTCCTGCATTGAAAATGTTACTTAAGTAAAAGTACTGTAAGTTCAGGAAAAGTAATAAAGTAAACATGCTTTCTCTTTATTTATTTTTATTTTTATTTTTATTTTTATTTTTATTTTTATTTTTATTTTTATTTTTATTTTTATTTATTTATTCGGGACAATGCACATTAATGAACAATCTAACATTTCTGTAAAGACTGTAAATGAGCCAGGTTATAGCATAAATGCTAATTTTCACCTGTAGTCCCGAGGCAGGAAAACAACAACATGCAGATAATACATAGGTGAGAATATGACAATATACAATATCAAACAAGGAACACATTAGCACACATTCAGACAGATTACATTACATCAATAAAATTAATCAAAGTGATGACATAACTGGGAACTCTTAAGAAATAGTTTAAAATGCTTTTTAAATGTGCAATAAGTTGGAAATGTAGCGGATTAGAAGTAGAAAATGGCATGAAAAGACTCAAGTACATATCAAGTACCTCAAATTTCTACTTAATTACAGTACTTGAGTAAATGTACTTAGTTACATTCCACCACTGTTGCCAACACCTTGAAATCAATCAAATGTTATTTGCCCACAATGCAAGATTAAATGTATAAATCCTAGTGCTGTCAGTTAAACGCGTTATTAACGGCGTTAACGCAAACCCATTTTAACGGCGTAAATTTTTTATCGCGAGATTAACGTTCTTTTTGGCCTAGCAAACTTTGTAGTTTTTTTCACATGCTGTTGCAACAACTAGTAACGTTATAAAAACTACAACACCACACCGGATCTAGCTAGACCGGAAACAAAGCAAGGCACACCGCACACACTTGTTTGGGCTTGCGAGGGGCTAACGAAACGTTTTGAGTGGATGGCGAGCGCGAGACGCCGAAATGGATGCCAATAAGATTCTGAATGGAAAGTTTACTTTTAAAAAGTTGCCAAATGGTTCCATTGACAAGACCAAAGTGATCTGTGTGTTTTGTCGTTATGAACTGAGCTATCATCGCAGCACGTCCAGTCTGAAATACCACTTGATGGCCAAGCACACAGATGATGCCAATTCTCCGCCCCCTCATCAAAGCCAGTCGACAAAAACACAAAGCATTAAAATGAGAAAAAAATAATGGGACAAAAAGAAATCAAGGGACATTTAGGATAGATTAAAATGTGCGATTAATTGCGAGTTAACTATGACATTAATGCGATTAATCGCGATTAAATATTTTAACCATTTGACAGCACTAATAAATCCTTCTGCATACTTTATTGAATTGCAAGATAGTTTGGGATTGTCCATGGTAGATTTTGAAGGTTACTGTATTGTCCTTTAAGGACTTCTACCAGCTATTAACTTGTGAGGCAAGTCTGGCAAAAAAATTATATAATCCATGCAGCATGATTCAAAATCTTAGGCCACCTATGCGCTCCCTCAATAATTCTTCTTTTCGATCGCCCACAGATGGCAACCCTGATTACCCTTCAAAAACTATCATGCTTTGCTTTCTGCTCTAAATCGTGTTGCAACAGTAAACTATTCTTAATGGTGAGCTATTTACAGAATGATTGCATGTACTTGAAAGGCACACCTAGAAACAACACTTCCACTCCTCTGACTTTATCAACTCTGTTTCACTTCCTCCTAATTGTCGTAAAGCAGTACTGTGGATATTTTATGGCCTCCGCCGCACAGCACACCACCTGTCCTTATCGGGTGTTTATTGGCTCGCACAGCAATAGAGATGATGGGCAGCTATTAGTACCACGGTGATAAATGGATTCCCCTTCCAACAGTCAGCATGTCCATCCCTGTCCTTGAACAAAAATGCAAATACTCTACTGGCTCTACACAATAGAGGAGTAGAGAATAGGGCCTCAGAATAGAAGAGATATATCAACTAAAAAGCTACAAATAAAGTCTGCAACACAATAAAGGGTAGTTCAGTTAAGCCACAGATGACTTGAGTACTTTGCAATCAAAACAACAGTTAAAGGTGATTCCTCCAGCTTTGTTAAGCAGATCAAACACTCCACAGAAAAGCACAGCAAGGGTACTTAACAGTGGGCTATACTCAAAATAAGTTAGTTAATTTAACATGTCGTCCAACTACTAGGCAAACGTGTTTATAGCTGCTCCCACCGGCCACACTCAAAGGAGGTTTGAAAAGCCTGCCAGGAAAGTGAGGGGTGGGACATGATAATCATTCAAATGGGAATTTGTGGGAGGCATGCATACTGTGGCACTTCTTTGTACTTATGTAAATCGATTACTTTCTTACTTCCACACACCTTTCCAAATCATTGCCTGAAGTGGGCGTGATTGTCTCTTTTGGAAAGTTACAAAAATTGTCAGATGCAGCCCCCCCAATTTAACATCGGAAAGGTGTGACAGGGCGCACGGGTTGGAGACACTGTTAGACCATCCAACAATATTGA
Organism: Perca fluviatilis; assembly: GCF_010015445.1. Lineage (NCBI taxonomy): Eukaryota > Metazoa > Chordata > Actinopteri > Perciformes > Percidae > Perca > Perca fluviatilis. Next base: position 14,120,069 of record NC_053117.1, read on the forward strand.
CTCATGATCCGGCATATTGACTCCTTCAATGTACCACCATCCGGCATCTACTATTTTAAGCTCAGGAATTTACTTTCTTGCTCAACACGAATGTGCCCTTTAGCCATATTAATGTTGATATTGTTAAATATTAATAGCTGGCATGCTCTATGAGGTAAAAATACACCACCATGTTACCTGATTTAGCTACTGCTGCTGCTATTTTCTATTTAAAGTGGAGTACGGTACGTAAAATAAATGCGCACAATTCCCATCACACATGATTTAATGTTGTTCTCCACTCTTTTTCGGCTCACTCTTTGGACTCCATGTCCCAGCAGACTCTGACAACATCATCTGGCCCTGATTCTTTACGGGTTCTTCATTCTGATAATGGACGCCTCGGAGTGCTTCTTTCAGCTCTTCCAGTCCTCAAGATCCTTCAAAAGCACTCACACACATCACTTGATCTGTGATCCAAGGCTTGCAATAACTGAGTAAAACAGAATCATCCAACTCTATTTTCTGCTGTACGGAGTACATCATGACAATAATGTTTCTGATTTAAGATTAGGATTAGGATGTAAAATGTTTGGTTAGGCAACTATAGGCCAATACTTTGGTTTCACTGTGGATAATGAGAACATAGTAGAACAAGGTAGAAATCCTTTTTATTCTTCGAATGTTCTGTTTTTGTCTTCCACCCCTCACAAACCAGTGAAATATTTTTTTGGTTACTCTGAAATCATCTTTACATATATACATACATACATACAGTACATACATACATACTATATGCTAATCATTTGATCATTATCTTTAAGTGTGAATGATACTTTTTTTTGTCCCTCTGGAAATCCCTGTTTCCTATTACATTTATATATAAAAAAAAAGACCTTTGACTCCAGAGACAGGGGTTTGCATCATGTCTGTGGTTACGTGTAGGCAACAAATTCACGCTTTGGGCCCCATCTTGCACCCGGCGCAGCGCTGCGCGAAGCACTAAGCAAGTGTCTTTGCTAGTTTAAGACCAATGCAGTTGTCAATTTCCCATCCAGCGCCCACATCGTTTAAATAGCAAATGCACCTGCACCCATCTGTGCGCCCATGGGCGTGCTGGTCTTACAGGGAGGTGTGTTCAGGTGAATTCTTGCCGTATTGCTATCTTGAGGCAGCGGAAAGTGATCGCGCCATTGACCAACAAAAACCTGGTCTATAGGTCAATATAAAGTCAATAACACATTATTTCATTGTTATTTTAACAGCAAATTTGTAAAATGTACACTATGCTTGTTACAGACACAGGGACGCGCAGCACACAAACATGCAAAAGATTAAAAATAAAAATATTACAATGTGAAATAGTATTATGACATGATCTGCTCGCTTTCGCTTTCACTTCACGCACAAGGAGATCAGTTTCTTCTCCTGAAAATCTCTCCTTCCTGCTTAGCAAATCCGCCATCATAATAGCAATGCGCCACGGTACAAACGCGCCTGGCTTTAAAAGGGAATGGGAGATGACACTCTGATTGGTTTATTGCATGTTACGCCCAAAACACACTAAGTACAACCCTTTTGAACCATGCGCCTGGCGCACGGACCTTTCTTTCCTGCCGTTAAACTAGCAAAAGTGGATTTGTACACACACCCGCGCCATGCGCTTCACACCGTGCACTTAGATCGTTAAAATAGGGCCCTTTTTTGTCTCATGTTTCAAGTCACTGCCGAGTTCTTCTGCATTAAATCAAGACCATGATTTCTCCCTCTTACTGTTTGTGTAGTTAATATTCTGGAGCAGAAGCAAATTGGTCACAACCTTAATTTTCATGGCCCCACCGAAAATAACTATTATGTAAGCAAAATATTGAGGTTAACACCAAATTTACATATGCTTAAACAAGGAAGCTCATCGTCAACAACATTTTACTTGTGTCTGAGGTGTTTTAGTGGGAGAACCGTGTGTTGTTTCCTGAATGTTTTTCAGTGTGAAATAATTTACTTCTACTTCCTGAGTTGATTCTTGCCTGCTTGCTTCTTGCATTTAGACATTTTATGCTTCCATTATCCTGGCAGCCATGGTGACCAGATTTGTGATGCTGCTACAAAAGCCTCTAAAGACTGCGGTTTTACCAGGAAAATTACATTTGCACAAGTACATGCATGAAACTGTCTCAGCGGCATATGTTCAGAAAGAATCTTTAATGTGCGTGTAATATGTAATATGAAGTGCTATTACGACCCACCAACATGTACACTTACTGCAGTCCCAAATCTGCAAAGATTCCAAAACGCTCACTCAAATATTAATCAGCATGCTAACTCTCTCTGTCCTCATTATTATACAAGGACTCAAGTCTGTTAGTGGAAGGTGAATAAGCATGTGCCAGCAAGTTCATCTTCCTCTCTTGTTCCTGTCATGATGATGTGAGAGAGTGAATGTGAAGAGCCCCTCCATCTTTGTCACCTTCCCTTTGGTTCTGTCACCGAGTGCACTTGCTCTCTCTAAGGACACCTCCAAAATTAAATACGCTTAGAGGAAGTCTCAGTTGTGGGGGAGGAATCTAATTCTCCAGTTCATCCCATTTTACTTCTGACCTTTTACAAAAAAAAGTTAAACTATTTTAGTTACCAAGGATACCACAGGCAGCTCCTTCTTGAGACGACTGAATTTCTCCCAATTTGGCATCTAGCCAGCAGTTAGTGCACCAGAAGTAGCTGTGTGGCCCATTATATGTCATCATTTTCTGGCTCTGTAAATCGAAAAGGACAGTGAGGAGGAGTTTTATCCAAATTGTTCCTGAGTCACTAGACACATAAAGGCAAACACTGAGGACTGTGCTTTTTCTCCACCTCGTATTCTGTTACTGACCTTTTTGTTTTATTCTAAAACGCTGCTGAGTAATATACCTATATTCTGGCCAAATTGTATTTTTATGAATCCTTTATCCACAGAATTCATCTTATGCACACACACATAGAAGAACATGTTGTTTATCTATTAGAAATGCAATCATAGTCTTCATAAACACAATAACAATCATGTACAAATAAAAAGCCAAACCTGTACAATTCATGGATAGTACACAAAATCCCATTATTATCAAATTCACACTTCAACGAACCCACAGCAACAGAAAACCTCTTCCATCTTTCAAAATGTTTTTTAGTTTAATTTGTATTCCTGATTGCAGTGTATTTTAAAGGTCTAATGTGTATAAATGTCTCCCATCTAGCGTTGAGATCATATATCGCAATCAACTCTCTCGCACCACGCAGTTCAAAGTATGTATTACAGCTACAGTAGCCTTCCCGCTTCAAAAAGCCGGTCTCTCGCTCTTTTCAATATCCTTTTTCTTTTTCTGGGCAAAGAAGTTTACTCCTGTTCCTGAAATTTGGATTTTGAATCCGTGTGGTCCTCCATGTTTCCTTCTTCAAACTCGCCGGGGCCGGGAAGCTACGATACCCATTAGCAGCATTAGCAGCACCTGTGAGTTTATCATGTGACAGCGAAAACGCGAAAGGCGGAGCAGTATGTCCTGTATGTCCCTTACCGGCTAACGTATTTCAAGATGGCGCATGAATATGGAGCGTCTGTCGGTACACGACAGACGCTCTGCGCATGCGCAAGCTGATAATCCTGATGTAGGGATTTACGACACTGCACAATCTGTTCCATGCTTCTGATCGTAGTTGTAGTGGTCTGCCGTTAGCCTCCACCGGAAAGCTAACATTAGTTTAGCTAACAGCTAATTTGGCTAACCGCTAGCTGAGACAGCATGTAAAAGACCCTTAAACCTGAAAATAACCGTTAAAATATATAACAGCTGTTACGTCAGTTCTACTTTACTTGTGCTCATTTAAAATACAATCACTCAATACTTGTCTTTATTGTTATTACTGTAAAGTCTTAATTTAGCTGTAGTCTGCTTTTCCCAGTGTTTAGTTTGAGTTAAAGTTATTTTAGACTGAATCAAGCTGTCAGCTAGCGGTTAGCCAAATTAGCTGTTAGCTAAACTAGCGTTAGCTTCCCAGTGGAGGCTAATTTTATACATCCATGAGGCAGGACTCTCAAGTTTTGAACAGAGTTCAGAGTGAGATTTTGGCGGCAGGGGTTTTGGTGGGGACGTGGGTCTGTTCTGATAAATGAAATAAAACATTTTTAATTTAATTCAGCATTTCTTTGTGTGTGTGTGTGTGTGTGTGTGTGTGTGTGTGTGTGTGTGTGTGTGTGTGTGTGTGTGTGTGTGTGTGTGTGTGCAATAATTAATACTATGCATTGTCTTGGTAAAATATAATGAAATAGCCTAAGCCAAAGGTTTTCACAATGGGGGCCGGGAGGTTGTGTGGTAAAAATAAAAGGAAAGAAAAAACTAAAAATATTCCAAATTATTATGGGTATTGTTATAAAAGCATTATGGGTAGGCCTATTATAAAATGGGTATCTTTATAAAAATATAAAACTGTCAGAGTAGCCCTGCAGCCGATTCAACATGTAGCTATAATAATAATAATAATAATAATAATAATAGGCGCAAAAGCTACCCAGTGTTTCCTCTATGTTGATTTCTGCCGCCACAGTATCAGAAATAGGGCAGACGCACAACAGGGTTTCCGCTATGTACATGTAGTATATAAAGTCATAATTAAATGACTCTACAGAGCCGTGTGCTCTTCTGAACTCAAGTGAACTGTCATCCGCGCTCTCTCCCCTCAACTGGAACAGTGACAGGACTTCATCACTCACGAAGTCATGGCAACCAAATAAACAACAGGGCAAGTACTCTTGTCACTCAATCTTTAGGCAAAGTCACAAACAGCGACGAAAGCCGCAACTTGAAATCCGCACTCACTCAGCTGGTGCGTGGCAGGGCCTTCTGAACTCTATGGGGAACTCACTTGATTCCTCTACCTATTCCACTGTTTAAAAAATAGCGGCGCAACTTGGTGGGCGTTATCCTGGTAATTTCTCTGCGTGAGAAATACAAGGTGTGGCGTGTGAGTGTGTGAACGGGTTGAAATGCATGTGTCTCACGCCCAATGCGGGAGACTTGAGAAGTATGCATGAGGCTAATGGCAGACCGCTACAACTATGATCGATCGTGCAGTGTCGTAAATCCCATGGAGGTATTAAGAGAACTGGTAAAACAGGATTATCATCTTGCGCATGCGCAGAACGGATCGTGCAGGCAGCACGGATCATGCACCGACAGCGTCTACCCCAGTTCATGCAAATGTAAAATTTCAAGCCAAAAGGAATACTTGGAATTGATGGTGGAGGTAAATATTCATGAAAAAGTACAAGTTTGTGAATGGGCAACACAGATTTTGATAATGAACAACTAAACACGTTACACACTGGACCTTTAAAATAGACAGAAAGAGAAACTGGCATTCACTCCAGGAGCCCAAAAAAAAAAATCTTTCCCCAAAAGTGTAGTTATATCAACGTTTTTTATGTATTTTTATGTTTTATGTGAAGGACTTTGAATTTCATTGAAGGGTACTATAAAAATAAACCTGCCTTACCTTGCCTAAGGCCTCTCCCTACAGATTTACCTATGTAGCAGTTGCCTCATCAATGTGTTTAAATAATCATCTAACATCATCAAAGAAGCAGATATGTACAGGTGTTCTCTTTCACCTCGATTATGTTCAAGTGTATAAGTCAAACAATTAACTAAGTATATACATATTATTTAGATCAAACAAAGGAGAAAAGTGCACAAAGGGAATAGTCCTACTGTAAGTTTAGCCAGAAGAAATAATTCAAGCTAAAAATAGCAGCTTATATCAGCAAGACAGATATTGTTTTCCAGGAAAAAAAGTAAATTGAATATAATTTGATTTTGCACCAGATGACATACATCAGAACACAAGATAAGGAGATGGAATTTATGTTCCTGCCTGAGCACATTGTGCCCTAACCAGAGAAAACCATGACTGATGATAGGAATATTCATTATAAGAGCAATTTTACTGCTGTTTATCTCGCCCCGAGCAGTGAGAGGTCGAAAATAATTCTAAGTTATTAAGTCACTCTTTACTGGCAAAGCACATTTAGATGTGCAATATCATATTTGTACTGTACATTTCCAGGATTCATCTTCATGCAGGCTAATCTGAAAGATAGACAAACAAAATACCACTTATGGGTGAGCCAGCACAGCTGTGACAACAAGGTAATAATACTGATTATACTGATCCAGTGAAATAAAGGTCACTGTTGTGTTGCCAAAAGCAGTGCACATAATGACGGTTTAGAAAGAGTCTAGTCATCATACTAAACAGCGCAATGACGTTAATATAAATAAAAGAAATGAAGGTGTATAATTCTTATAAATAAAACCAATTAAAATAAAAACAACTACAGTATATTTAGTTTGCTGTAGACTAAATACCACTAGCCTCGTGGCTAAAATCATAAAATCATTCATCTGAGAATCTGTACACCAGATTTTGGGGAGATTAAGTGACACCAAAATCATCCATCTGTGCCAGCCAGAGCATTGGCTCCTCATTCACATACACTACAGTATGTTATATCAGGTGAGCAGAAGAAATGTACTTGTGGTTCTTTTTAAGAGGTGTCCCAAGTGAAGGTGGTGTACTTGGTGTACCCCATGTGAAGGAGTTCAAGTACCTCAAGGTCTTGTTCGCGAGTGAGGGGACAGTGGAGCGGGAGATCAGCCGGACAATCGGAGCAGCGGGGGCGGTATTGAATTTTCTTTACTACACCGTTGTGACGAAAAGAGAGCAGAGCCGAAAGGCAAGGCTCTCGATCTACCGGTCAATTTCCGTTCCTATCCTCACTTATGGTCATGAAATCTGGGTCATGTCTGAATTAGAGATAGGGTGAGAAGCTCAGTCATCCGTGATGACCCGCTGCTCCTTTGCGTCGAAAGAAGCCAGTTGAGGTGGTTCGTGCATTTGGTAAGGATGCCCCGTGGGCGCCTCCCTAAGGAGGTGATCCAGGCACGTCCAGTTGGGAGAAGGCCTCGGGGCAGACCCAGGCCGGACCCCAGATAAGCGGATGACAATGGATGGATGGATGGATGGATGGGTTGGATGGATGGATGGATGGATGGATGGAACTTTGCATTGGCATAGAGCAAAGTAAATATCAGTGTTGGGGAAGCTACTTTGATAGCATAGCTTTACAAGCTATTATTTCACGCTGGAAGAAGTTGAATTACATCAAAGCTACTAGCTTTTCTGAGCACTTTAAGTGCAAAAGATCAACAACAACCTTGTTGTGAGATTGTTTTGGTCAACTGCTGTTGAGAATAAACTTTCAATCTCAGTTGTTATTGCAGTGGATTACATTTTTGAGACCGGAATTTTCCTATTCCCAGTTTGTTACATACACACTTTTCAAGAGTGTAGGTCCCCCCACAGTGCAATGACCCAGTTAGTGGTCAGATCTGGAATTTAGTGTCTTGCTCAAGGGCAGTTTGGCAGTGATGGGTTGCCTTAACTCAGTTTTGTATTTCACAGCTGGAATACAAACTTGTTTTAGTGCTGGGGGTTAGATCACTAAATTCTCAGCATCTACCTGACCTGAGAGAATTCCAGCTATAAAATCACATTGAACCATTTCCAATAACATCTCCATCATACAATACTCTTGGATAATGAGTTTGGAATTAGCTGACAACAGGCCCAAATTGGCTAATCGGGAGCACTGAGAGAATTCCCAGTGGGCCGGTCTGTTTTTTTTGGTTGCGAGGGCCGGAAATCATAGTTGAAATATATCATGGATGCTGTCCCTAGGCTACCTGCACTTGCAGCCCACTCTATTTATTTATTCTTTTTTTCTTGCAGCCCACCGTTCTCTACATTCATGCAGCCCACTCGCATTGTGCAGTCTGGCAATTATGACATAATTATGTTTTGACATCCCCGATTGGCGGCACCTTGCTCAAAAAAAGAAAAATGGCACCTGTTAGAGGATGTGACTGCGAGCAAAAAGACGCTAAAAAAATAATAATGAGCACAAAAACAGTGCAAAATCGGCGCAAAAAACAGTGCTGGAAAGGCGACAATTAAGCTCTACAAAGTGACTCGGCCAGATGTGCTAAACTGAGCAACGTTTTCATTAAAACCAGCTCGCAGTTTGAGAGTGAACCGCCAGTGGAGACGGTGAAGCGGGTAAGCAGCGGTCGTTCAAAACATAATACAACATTGCCTGCAAACCACCATTTAAGTTTATGAATCAAAGCCACTAGTCCAGTTTGCTACTAACAGTGACTATGAAGAGTCAAGCACCAGCCATGAGCCCATAACTCCAGAGTGGGCAGGTAGGATTGCTCATTGAGTGAATAAGAACTGAATTACAAGGCTGCAGATAACAGTGCGCTATTGCAGACTCATACTAAGGTTTTAATTACATAATAATATAGTCAAGGTTTTATATATATATATATAAGAGTGGGACTCATATTTTAGCCTTAGACTATAGTCTAAGGCTAAAATATGAGTTCCACTCCAGCCCTGACTGACAACCACAATGGATTGATGAACAGCAGTGAACAGATATGAAGAGTGACAGTGTGAGAGAAATTAATAAATGCCTGCATGTCTAAAGGGATTGCTTTTATGAGCTTTTTGGCAGCATTACAGTATGCTCAAATAGAGACACAAATACTTAATGATCCTTCTAAAAATAAATACACATGGATGAACAAGATTGGTCACTGGTTTAAAAAACTTCTTAAAAACTTCTCAGTAAATGTGTATTAATGAACAGTATAAATAAAAGCAGTACAAAAGGGCAAGCGATGCTTGCGTAAGGCGCGCAGCATCATCAAAGACTGTTCCCAACCACAGACTGTCCATCCCACTCCCCTCCGGAGTTACAGGTCTCTCCGCACCCGAACCAACATGTTCAGAGGAAACTTCTTTCCTGTAGCTGTCACCCTATTGAACTCTAGCTCTGCATCCCAGTGACAACCGACCAACTAAGCCCCCAACTCCCCTATCCCACCCATAGTGTTCTATTTATTTACAAATGTACATACTGTAACTACACTGCAATATTCTACTGCTCTTCATACAATTCATCCTGCACTTACACTTATTCTCACTACTCTTATAATGTTACTGTTTCTGCACAACAATACTGTTACCACACTGCACATATAGCTGTACGTACTGTACATATCTGTCTATATGGCTCATACTGTTTTTTTTATAATAATACACTGCATATATTATTTTGACTACTATTATAATGTTACTGCTGCTACATTGCATGTTGTTCATACATTGTTCATATTACATAGCCATATTTATTCTGCTCTTATAAGGTAACTGCTAATACACCGCACACATTTATATTTAATTGACTCTAAACCACCTTCTGTTAACCATCTGGACACTACTGTCTACTAGGGCCGTGCTCGAGTGAAGAAATTCTTAGTCGACTAACACTCATTCAAATGTATCGACTAATCGATTAGTTGATTTAATCGACAGATCTGTAAATCTGAGTTTCTCCGCAAGAGTCATGCAAAAGCACCACTTTAATTCTTGTGTTTACCAGAGATGTGCTCGTAAGTTTCTTGGAAATAAGTCATTCAGCATGAAAAAAGCATAAAATATGACTAATCGACTAAAGAAATCTAAGTTGACTAAGACTAAAACGACCGATTGGTCGACTAATCGACTAAGAGGGAGCAGCCCTACTGTCTAAACTGCACTATATTTCTTGTTTTGTCTATACCTGTATGTCACATTGCACTTATCTCTTTTTGCACTTCTGGTTGGACGCAAACTGCATTTCATTGTCTGTACTCTGCACAATGACAATAAAGTTGAATCTAATCTAATCTAATCTAATCTAATCAATCCATGTGCACAGATGAACCAAATGCCAAACCTTGAGTTGCATAGTTATCCTGCAACAGCAGCAACATGCTTAATGTTCAAATATTCTCTCATCAACAGCATGATGTATGTTTGTGGGTTTGCAGCCTCTCAGCTCCATCAGCAATGTAAAACATACTGTTTTCGTTGCCTTCCCTTCTGCATCTTGATCAGTAATCGGTTCTTCTTTTATTCCAAACACAAAGCAAAAATAATTTATGCCACACTAAAGTCATTCTTCGGCCCTTCTCTTCTGGGCCCCTATAGTGCCGGTTGTATATAGGATGACATGCAAAAAATAAAATAACAAAATAAAATTGAAATCGCTATCTGTGGACTGCTAACTAATCCATCCATCTATCCTCTTTGTCAAATTGCACAGGAAAGTGCAACATAGTGCAGCTGAGGTATGAATGTTGGGTATCAAATGGGGGTCAGATGTTTTTTTACCAAAAAGATGAATATGCAAATCATTCAAAACATCAGCAGAACAGCCCAAAACAACCCCCTTCGTAACCTAAATTTCATTTGTGAAAACATTCGACCAGATCTTATTGTTTTAGCGTTTGATCCATCAGTACCGCTTTGATGCATAGCTGGATCTGGTTCAACAGCTCACTGATTAGTTGCATCGGCAAATCTGATGATGTAAGTGGCTCCCTACAGAGACAAATAAATCAACAAGATAAATTAAATCACAGACCATGTGTCAGTGAAGTATGAACCTGTGAGCTCTCGTAGCAGTCTCAAATAATATTTTTGCTAACCAAATACCAGCATCTCTGCCTAAGGCAGATATTCATGGTCCCCAGAGGATGAATCCTAAAGACTTTGGTGAACCCCCGATTTTCCTTCTAGCACCAACAGCAGGTCAAAGTTCTCCATTATCCAGTGAAATATATCAACTTTACGGACAAGAAATGTTAATTTTAGTTATACATATTCACAGTTATTATTGCCTATTTTTTAAAATGTTTTAAACATTTTATTTCATTAACTCATTTATTTTAATGTTCAAAATAAATTTCAATTCAACATCTAGTTGATGGATTGGTGCAAAATTTCATACAGACAGTACTAATCAACGGCGAATGTTTAAAATTCGGACTGATGAATCGTCACTGCAGCTTTGAAATGAAGGTGAATTAAAGGCAAAAGGAAAAATGTGATGCATTAGTTCAAGTAACCTCTACTTTTAGGGTGATAAGGCACTTCACAATATCTGTCATTAATTAACTGAAAGCTAGTAGGATCAAAAATATTGATGGCTGAGTAAAATATATCCCGCGGTAGGCAGCTATGGGAAATATTTGGTCATGACATGCAAGTGATTATGCCATTTAACAACTCAAGACAAGAGTGTAATTTATATGTTGAATAAATACTGGCCATAGTCTCTATAATTAGGGTTTAGTTAGCCTCTAATGATTGACTAGCTGTCATGAACCACCCATGTTTTCTTTTCAGACCTTTCTGTATAATCAGAGTCAGATATTCATTTTTTTTATATGAGATTCCTTGTCCTAAACACTTGGATGCACACAGACATTGTGCATATGTAAGCTATATGTTTAGGTAATGTTTTTTCTTTCATTTTCTTTTCATTTCATGTGTCATCAGGAGTTAGACGGAGCACAAGACTCTCATCCATTGCAATGCACTGCTTCCTATTACATATTAACCTGAACGAGTTGAAATCCACTAAATATGGCAACTTCCAAAAAGGTGTGAGTGCAGCATACCGTGATGGACCCATGCTGGACCTGCTGACTAGCTGACAACAAGCCAGAGCTAAAAAATATATTTGTTCTTCTAATGAACCAACGACGAGCCCTCAAACAATGGTTGCTTGCGGTACACCGTACAAGATAAATTGCTTCGAATCACCTAAATACCTTTGAAATGACCGTGACCTCATGACTCTCAGTGACAATCCTCTGCTCTCGGAAACAAACAATCACAAAGTCAAGAGACAAACAACAAGCCACTGCCGTCATTTTTCTCTCCTCCCTTTGACTTTCTGTTCTCAGTCATCTCTACCCCCCTTCGGGTCCATTCCCCCCACCACACAGAGCACCCTATCTGACCGTATTATCAGCGGACAATGTGTCTCACTTCATGTGCTTCTATAATAGAAGTCAAACAGGAAGGAAACTGAGCTGCGGTTGATAGTACAACAGCATCAAAGATTAACTTGCCAAATGACTTCTCCCATTATTTTTATGTAATGGTGCTCTGAAATGTTTTCATTAGTAGCATTTTTTTACTCTGGAAGAAGTGCTTGTTTACAAGACGTGGGCAGTGGTTGATTTTGAATTTAAATATTATTTCCTCTCCAACGATGCGAGTGGTTTGCCTTCTTCGTGTGAAACAGCTGTAGTGGATTGTAACATTAAATGTGTCTCTTGTGGTTTCTAAGCCCTCTAAAATGTAGCGCTCTCTGTAAACTGGGTGTGATCACATGATTAAAGAATTCAGTGTGACATCCTATTAAGTACCAAACACAATTTCTGCCCTGATTAAGCATTCCTTTACATGCATGCAACTGCCTTTAATCTGATCGCAGTGGAGAGTCCAATCCTCCACATTTCAGCGAGGTGGCCGACAAGTGGGAAGTGAGTAGTGTCTGAGAGAGTGGAGCTTAGGCGTCACATCATATTACCTGAGGATGCGTCAGCTAGGTCAAGTCATCTGTGTCTGCTGGTGCGGGTGGATGTTCCCAGCTGCACAAACCAAGCGCTGTCTCTCCTGGGACGAACTTACGTGCCATCCTCACAAAAATATTCTCCGACGTGGAGGGCGGGTCAATGTGGGAGCAGTGTGTAAACCCGGCTCATCATTGACACACCAGTTGGCAGAAAGCATGTGAAGGCTGTGGCTAATCCTGCTGCCATCAAAGGGCCCCATCTAGCATGATTTCCTCCCTCAAATCCCCTGCAAAAGCTTACGGGTGTGATCACACCTACACTATATTTCCTTTAGTCTGAACCTTGGTGAGAAAGTTTACTTTACTGCAGTTATGTGATATGTTTTTTTTCTTGCCCTACATCCCATGCATTTTCCACAAGTTCACTGATAGTTAAGCCAGGCTATATTTGATTTGCAAATGTAAGTCTGTCTCTTGATACACCAAGCTCCTCCATTCCTTTAGCACTGTCTTTTCTTAGACGTCTAAAGGACTACCCTGTCTTCCCACTGTTGTGAATAAATCATTCATATTTGACTTCTGAATTATTGAACATACAACATATTACTCTCAGTGAAGGTAAAAACTCACTGCAGCCAAAAGAGATAATAACTTTTTAGGGAAGTGGGCCCAAAAGTGGATAAGTCTTTGCCGAAATTTCATGCTTGGGTATCTTGTGAAAGAGCAGGCCTGACATTGATATATATAACTTCTCTTTTATTCACTTCCCAACACTCAAACTGGACTCTTCTGCTGTGATTGGGTCAATGTTGTGGTGTGTTAGCTTCAATTTGCAGTGTTGAATCTCTAGTTAAAGAGGCTGGAGGGGCTGAATGGGTACTCATCCATAAGTATGGCTTTCACAGCAACACATCCACATTTACACATACAGTACAAAATCAATACCACTAAAGAGTATGCTGCAGTTATTGTGACGTGACCCAGACCACAGGACGGGCAACCTTTTCTTCAAGTCTGTCAATAGCTTGCTGTTATTTTGAGAAAGGTTACTTAACAAATAGACGTTATTGCTCTAGTACAGTATATAAGCATATTGCAGGGGGAGAAAGGAGGCAATAAATTGGACATTCAGATTTGCAATTAATGTAGGATTATTTTTGTTCATTATTTAAGCACAATGTTCTTCAAAAACTTGAAAGGTAATTTCCCCTCCATTCGAATCATAATACATGAGGCAGCGTTGTAGTCGAGTCACCAATTGTCGAGTCCGAGTTAAATCTCGAGTCTAGTGATCGAGTCCAAAGTCCAAGTCTGAGTCACCAAAGAAGAGTCTGAAATACATCTTTTCTTACTGAACCACTGTCACCTATATAGACAGACTGCTCAGAAAGTATAAACAATCTTTTGAAAATTCTTTAAACATTTGTTTGAATATTTAAAATGTCTTTGGCATTTTAAATGTTATATAAGGCAACATTTAGCCACAAAAAAAACTGCATGTGTAAATATAGAATGACATTAGAATGAGACTGTAGAATTAAACCATAGCTGGATTACCAACTGGGCAAAGTGAACAACTGCCAGGGACCACACCTATGTGTATGGTGTGTGGTAATTTGGTTAATTCCTGCATCGTTAAAGGGGCACTCTGTGGATCTGACATATTACTGTATCTTCAGTTTACTCATCACAGTGAGTAGGCACTGTGAAAAAAAAATATTCTTTAGCTCTAGAGGGAGCTTTCTAAAGGCGTGAAGTTTGAAATAAATGAACATTTACCAGGAAGGGAGGCTCTAACAAAAGACACTGTTGACTTGCACTATGGAAAATGTAGGATTCAGTGTTTTGAGGGCTTGGCCAATGCTTAAGACTAACACTCAGGATAGCTCATGCTCTGCTGCATCAGTTACAAACTGTCTCTTTTCCCCCAACTTTTTTTAGAGGTGCAATACTACAGTGCTGGAGTAACAATTTAACTAATCTTGAGACAATATCTCTTTCAGATTCCGCAATAACATCGCAATGCAGGTTTGTCGTTATGCCCGCTTTGTTTATTCACACAGAACTAAGCAAAGTGCGCATAATGCGACCCAAGTGTGTGATTTCACACAGCATGTCGGTATTGACGTGTAAAGGCAGTTACACACCAACCAGACGGCCAACCGTCGGCAGAAAAGCCAGTCGGACTGATCAGTCTCCCCGAGTTGGTCCAAAAAATGCCTCAGAACACACCGAAGAGACGAGACGTAATACGTCTCCATAACAGCAGGCGGCCCTAATCTGTATTGTTGCCCAAAAAATGAAAACCAGCAGCTGATTGGACAAATGCGTCATGTGGGTTTGTTTTCTCCAGAAATTCAAAGACAGATTGTCATGGCGGCTTGTTCAGAATACGATCTCATAGTGTACCAAAATAGTTCACTGAAACATGTTTCTGAAAACATTTTACAGTTTTTTCCAATTGCTAAATGACAGTGGGCACAACTGGAGTCACATGTGCAGAACTCTAACTACAGTCTGCACTACCACCAGTCACCTGAGCTAAACAGTTCACATCAGCTGCAAAACTCAATCAAAGCAACACAACTCTTAACACACATCTCAAAACACTATGCACAGGCCTCACTGAGATAAAACACACACACACACACACAGACACACACACTGTCACTCAGAACACACTGAGGGTAAAAACACTTGCGTCAAACACCAATACAGAAATCACTAACTTTTTCATCTTTACAGTTTGAACAATTTGAGTGACTTGACACTACTCAATAGTTTATTTAAGGAAAAAATATAGATTGTATAACATACAAATTTTTACATAAGGTAAACAAGAATGAATGAAAATCAGCAGTTTTCTTCAATATAGTATTTTGTCTCTAGTAATTTATGGAATTACTGGGGAAAAAACTAAAGGTACATAACAGTACCAAAGAATAGTGTGACTAATCCTGCCTCTCTCCAGCATCATGTGGCAAGTTCTCTTCATCACACTGGATGTCTGCATCATCTCTAAATACAAATGAATGTGGTGTTTCTATTGCTTTCACCTCCATTACTTTCTGAAAAACAGTAAGAACGCAGTTTTACTATTGTAAAGATATAATGTTTTTCACTTTTTTTTATAGCTGTGTATATAACCTCAGACATTTTACCTGGACATGTTGGTATCTTTGCTCTTTTACCTGTTTCTCTCAAACGGTACAGTGTATAATTGTTTCATTTTTATTTGGTGTTTGTATACAAAAAAAGGCTTTCTGAGCTTTCTCTGTATAAATACCATATATGTTCACTAACTAGTCTAAAACAAGACACCTGCTTACGCTTTCAGCTAAAATTGCAATCAGCAGTGTTTGATAGGCACCAGACTGGAATCTATTCTGTTTTGAATGTGTGGTTAACAGTTTTGACAGCAGCGTGTTAGCATTTGAACACAGTGCTGTAAATCTACAGTGTTGTGCACGTTGTGGTTAAAGTCACGGGATAAGTGTGTAGAGTTTTGAAAACTGTGTTCAAGCAATGAGAAACGAACTAGAGTTTGGTCCACATGAACTGCTGCTGTGCAGACTGGAGTTAGAGTTTTGCACATGTGACTCCAGTTGTGCCCACTGTCGTTTAGCAATCGAAAAAAACTGTAAGTGAGAAATAGGCCATGCAGTTGCTGAATCTGTCTTCATTTCAGATCAACAAAGGTTAGTTTAAAAGATTTTCGTCAGATTTTGAGAGACACCGAACAGACTCAAGTCACCAACCTCGCCAGACTGTCCAACGGCCGATTATCAGCCCGGTGTGTAGCTGCCTTAACACAACAGTGTCAGCGCCTAGTGTGTGTGAGCCAATCCGCTGTTAATCAACCGAGTGAACCCGACCTGACCCCCAAACTGCCAACTTTAGTAGTAGTGTAATTGTCAGTAGAGAGGACAAAGACCGCTGTGTGTGTGTGTGTGTGTGTGTGTGTGTGTGTGTGTGTGTGTGTGTGTGTGTGTGTGTGTGTGTGTGTGTGTGTGTGTGTGTGTGTGTGTGTGTGTGTGTGTGTGTGTGTCTGTGTGTGTCTGTGTGTGAGAGGGAGAGAGCGAGCGAGTGGAACAGAAGGTTGCCAGCAATGTTTCTGTTAGTTATTAATAACTTTGGCTACTCAGAACAGTGCTTTGTCACTTTTTGACCTGACTCTAGGTCGACTCACACATGTAGTCCCAATATGCCAGCTATCCCTTTCCCACAGATGTCAGTTCGGCGCTGTGACTACCTCCGCTCTACCTCCTCTAAAACATCTATTGAAGCCTGTCAAGACCCTACAGGATCACAAATCCATTAGCCCCAAACGCTAGGGACCACTACTCTAGCACCACATAGTCTATATTGACATATGCAGCATCAGCCCTGTAAACCCAAAGGAGCTCCGTGAGACAATCAATATCCCTCTGCAGCAGAGCACCACAGTCATCAGGGACTGCATAACCGTCACAAACAAAACCATTCAATCCTGAGCCTCATTTGCAGCACTCCCTACTGTTCAGATACATTTTCCAGTGCACGTCCTTGGGAAGCCTACATGGCAGTGACAGAGCCCTAATTACAGCTAATTATGTGTCTAATAGGCAATTCCCACCCTAATGAATTATCTCTTTGTTTTCCATTGTGAATCACATGCCGAACATGCTCTGCATTGTTAAATTATAACAAGCCTGTTTTCATGGAGATCAACGCAAACAGTTTACAGAACTGTATGTACAGCTTGTGTAGGGATGAAAATAATCCCAAACTGACTTCATAATTATTTTAAATTCTCTGTAAAAGCCTTGTGATTGACTAGAAGCAGAGAGAAGTGGGAAAGATCCTCAGAATGGTGTGGTTTAGGTGGGTGTGCAGACTTTCATTTCATGGTACCGGATTCAATCACCTACTCTACCTTTTTCAGACATGCTCACTCACAGGTGGGTACATTTGTCCTGTCTGACCTTATCACAGACAATAGAGGCCATGAGACCCGACAGTGGCGGTTTGCCACACTCCCACTTATCCACCACCGGAATATAAAGAATGGCCTGGTTTGACACATATTTTATTACTGCAGGTTAGTTCTTTTGAATCTAGATGGTGTCCTTCTTGTATGTTTGCTGGGGTGCCGGAGAATGGAACAGAGAGCACTGCAGAGGGTCAGCAAGGCAGCCCAGAAGATCATCCGGACTCAATTACCAGCAATCAGCGACATCTTTGAGGCCCGATGCCGATGCAGGGCCACTAACATCACCCATGATCCGACACACCCTGCTCACCACCTCTTCAGGTTCCTACCATCTGGTAGGAGATTCGGGACCATAAAAACCCGGGGGGGGGGGGTCACCCAACTTTTGTATTCATGAAACAGCAAAATTTCAAAGTGGCTTGTTTGGTGCATATTTTTCCATGTAGCCCTCAGTCTCGGCCCTCCTTCGCTACCAGATGGGTCTGACCCATGAGTTTGCTGTGGGGCAGGGGGAGCTGCCCCCCTGGTGGCTAAAATGGATAATTGCATTGTTTAAAAAAATGAGTGGAATAATTACGTCTGCCATGACCAGATATTTTATAAATATCTTAAATAACACAAAACAACTAAATGGTGGTAGGTAATACATCAGATTTCATATACTGCTTTAGTAAAAAAATATTTCCTGGCTGACGATGGGAGCAGCAGGACGCAAAATACGAAAATGACTGTTGCTAGTCTGGACATCTTGCCGTGCCAAGGCTGCAATAAATGTTTCCTAAATGCCCCATTTGATGTCAGCTTACAATTGATTGCAGGTTTTGTGTAGATTTGGACTTACGTTTATTCCACTTTGTTTAAACGGTGAAGTGGAGGAAGCCTAGTGACGAGTTCATAGCAACCAGTTTGTGTGTTGAATGTTACCCAGAGTGCCTTGCTGAATGGTCTCAATGTTTTATTGTTTTATTTCATGTGAATACTAGTTTACTAGAGGAGTAACTTAGTATTTTAAGTAATGCAGTAATGCAGGAAGTGTGCATTTAGTTTCCATGTTTATTGTGTTTCCACAACGATGTTAGTGAGTAAATCTACTGAAATGGCCACCAAACCATAACAGAGGAGTGGGATGTGTCAGATGAGAATGCAGAGGTTTAGTCAAATATGTCATGTCTGTAAAAAAACAATGGTAGTAGGCATCAATAAATTGTTGGGAAGGGTCATGCCTTTTTTCCAAATTGTTTTGGAGAGTCATAGATGTTTTTTTTACTGGTGAGTGCCAAGGTCCCAAAACTCCTCCAGTGGCCCCTAAATAAATAACGAACAGTCCGCAATGTGATTTCTGTGAGAATTTTTTTTTATTCAATAGGAGGGTGTATCAGAACAGTGTGCCACTGGTTCCACACTGACTGAAGAGGCTCATTCATGGCCTAACTCAGGAGTGAGTGGCCACAGGTGCATGAATCCCACACTGTCCATCCATTTGTGGCCTCTGTGACCTCTTACCTAACCCCCATGAGGGGCTTGTTAGCCTCTGCCCAACTAATCTTGTTACCTTCTGTCCAACCAGCCCAAAACACATTCATAACTCTGTCAATCAGATCACAGACTGATATCTGTAACCCAGCTCCTCCCGTAACATCATTAGCTCGTCAGGCGCACTTAAGTCCCTAGTGCTCAACGTATCCACAAGTAGGAAACGTGCATACCGGTAATTCTGAGTGTAATGCACTGAGGTAATAACGCCTGATTTACAAGCGGGGGGGAATAATCAGTTCATCAATACTACAATGAGCCTCTGTGTTCATTATGGTACTGAGGCTGAACAATGACACCATCACTTTTATTTCATTGTGGAGTATAGTGGGAGCAGTAGATATGTTTCCTTTGTCACAAGCAATCAAGCTGAGCTCTGGCATTATGAGCAGTGACTCCAAAGAAAGCTTACTTTCCTCATTTTGAATGTGGGATTTAAAGCAACTTACTGTGACTGTGGTAAAGTTGGTTTTATATTGGACATTGGATATTCGACACATTCGAAAAATCAATTATGCGGGTTGCCATTTTGACCTATTCATGTCAAACCACTTTTGGTGAACTCAGCTAACCCCCCTACACATAACACAAAGCTTCTTTTTTCAAAAAAACCCATGCTTTAATTTTCTTTAATATTTTTTTATGTAAAAACATGCTATGAATCTATTATGCGGCTTGACCTTTTGACCTATTCATGTCAAACCACTTTTGGTGAACTCGGCTAACTCCCCTAAACATAACACAAAGCTTCTTTTTAAAAAAAAACATCCTTTGATTTTCAAATATTTTTAATATTAAAAAATGATATAAATCTATTATGCGGCTTGACCTTTTGACCTATTCATGTCAAACCACTTTTGGTGAACTCAGCTAACTCCCTAACACATTGCACAAAGCTTCTTTAAAAAAAAC
Organism: Perca fluviatilis; assembly: GCF_010015445.1. NCBI lineage: Eukaryota > Metazoa > Chordata > Actinopteri > Perciformes > Percidae > Perca > Perca fluviatilis. Next base: position 14,139,979 of record NC_053117.1, read on the forward strand.
AAAAAACATCCTTTGATTTTAAAATATTTTTTAATATTAAAAAATGATATAAATCTATTATGCAGCTTGACACACGCACGTCAGTCGCAGGGGTAACCGAGCAGCCGCCCAGCCCGCTGCAGAGAGCCGACAGGATTGAAACATGAGAAGCTTTCAGCGACTTTACATTGAAAAAACGATGCAGCTTACATTGATGTTCAAATGAATACAGGTTGGCAGGACGGTCTGAAATGTACGTTTCGTTGGTACATGTGAGATGTTCGAGTCACAAACATGTCTCGTCTTCAAAAACAAGGAAATGAAACGTGTTACGTCAACCCGTTCTCACTTCCGCTTGGATATTGGCTGTGATTGGTTGAATTCGCGGGAAACTCCGGTTATTGGTGAAGAGTAAAATATATTTATAAAATGAAAGGATGTATTTTTTTTTAATAGAAGCTTTGTGTTATGTGTAGGGGGGTTAGCTGAGTTCATCAGAAGTATTTTGAGATGAATAGGTCAAAAGGTCAAGCCGCATAATAGATTTATAGCATATTTTTACATACATATATTTTTTTTATTAAAGGATGTTTTTTTTTGAAAAAAGAAGCTTTGTGTTATGTTTAGGGGAGTTAGCCGAGTTCACCAAAAGTGGTTTGACATGAATAGGTCAAAAGGTCAAGCCACATAATAGATTTATAGCATTTTCTAATATTTAAAAATATTTAAAATATCAAAGGATGTTTTTTTTAAATAAGCTTTGTGTTATGTGTAGGGTTGATAAGTTCATCAGAAGTATTTTGACATGAATAGGTCAAAATGGCAAGCCGCAGTATAGATTTTTCGAATGTGTCGAATATCCAATGTCCAATATAAAACCAACTTTACCACGGTCTTACTGTGGGCATTTGGGAACTAACTTGAATGAATAATTTAGGTACAATGATGCAAAACACCAGGATGTAAAAGCTCATATTCAGGCCCATAGTGAGACAGCAAAACAATATGTGTAGTTTAGTTTTCTCAGAAGTGAAGTTTACCTACAGCGCTTTTATTTTTTTATTTAAGGGGCGCAATAATAGAGAGCAGTGCGATGTGTCCTTAACAGAAATGTAGGACGATGGGAGCAGCTGTAAGGTCGATGGGCGCTAATTCTAAATGCGTAATTAAGAAACACTGCAAAATAATTAAGCGTGCTATAAATTAATCAGTCTGCGAATTCATTTTCTGGTTCAGGGGTTTCAACCGCACAGACAATCAGAGGGAATGGTTCATCTGGAATTAGGAATTTAAATGCCATTCTCTGGCGTAAAAAAAAAAAATTCACTTCACTTGACCTGTTCCTGCCCTCAGTGTACTCATAGAGCAGCTTTTAAAAGACCATGCTCTCTGTATTATCTGTTTCATTTCAAAAGCAGGGTGCACTACATGCGTAATTTTGGTGCCATTGCAAACTGACAAATTTGGCAACTTACCTATCGACGCTGATCACGCACAGGGTCATGATGGAGGCAGTGCAGCACATTACATCCATGCCGATGAAGATGTTGCAGAACACCTCTCCAAAAAGCCACTTGCCCCCGGTGAGGTCAGTCACTATTACAAACGGCATCACAACTATGGCCACTGACAGGTCCGCCACTGCGAGAGAGACCAGAAGGTAGTTTGAAGGTTGCCTTAGTTTCTTCACCACGCACACCGCGATCACCACCAGCGTGTTCCCCATGACGGTGACGGCCGTGATGATCGCCAACATCACCCCAATAATAATCTTCTCCGGGCGCCCGAAATCCTGCAGCTGCTCCCCGCATGACTCGTTCCACATGGTTGTGGGACTGACGGTGACCAGGACGTTGTACATGAGCTGCAGAGTGCCATTGATAACTTCGGAAATATCCTCTTTCTTGGTAAAAGTGAGCTCAATTCCCGAAGTATTGAACATCACGACAACGTTTTCTCGGAAGGGGTGCAAGGGACACCTCGCCAGTGCACTCTACGCGCATATTTGGATATGTGTAACTTGCTCTCGACTCCTGTCCAGCGGTTTTAGATCGCGACTGTTGCAGCTGCACCACATCGCAGCTGCCAACAACTCACACAGCCTTCTTGACTGCTTTCTGTTTAGGAATGCTCCGTCTGAAGTGTTATAAGTGCGCGCTCCATCCCTTCAGGGGGAAAAATAACTCCTACTCCAAAAGTATGACATTTGGAAAAGAAAAAAAATAGTTATAGAAATCTAAACATGCCGAAGTGCTTGTTTCTCAGTTCACTAACCGGACAAATATAGACTGTTTGCGGAGTTGCGCTGCGCAAACCGCACCTATCCATGTGACGCATCACTTAGTACGCACAGACTGAATACGAGTCATGAGGGATTCGGCAGAGGTTTCAAAGTGGATTCAATGAGTCCAAGCGTGCGAAGCCATTAACAGTTTAGTGATTATTTGGGCATTCTCCTAGCTGTACTCACCATCTTAATCAGAGAATAAAGCACGAGTTTCCTTGTGTGCCTTTTTATTAATATAATCTAACGTGTGTCTATTTTATATTTGGCTGTTAGTTAATCACAAAAATCCTACATCATATCACACATATCTCCTCCCAAGCACACGTCTCTGTATTGTTATAATTGTCCGAATGAGCTGGCTGGAAACCCCTGTGACAGATTTGTGTTTAAAAACAGCCAAGCCTTTTTTGGAGACAAGGAAATCATGCAGTAGAGTTTGCTTTAAAAAAGAAAACAAAAAGCCTGCTTTTCCCACATGCCTCTAGAATTTGAAAAAGAGACAGGAAATTAACCTCATGGCATTTTGCCAGTGCCCCCAACAAGCAAAAACCCATCAACAGAACATCTCACTCAAACTGTGAGACTCAAACTCAACTCCTACACGTTTATTGCACTGATGCCTTTTTTGGTTGCCTTGGCTCCTCAAATGTAACCTCTGAAGACAAATCTAAAGAGAAAGTCCAGCACTGCTGAAGGGGGAAAAAAGGGAAAAAAGAAAAAGAGGGGGATGGGGGGGGGGGGGGGGGGGGGGGGGGCGGGAGGGGGGGGGGGGTGTGTGTGTTGTGGGGGGGGGGGGGGGGGGGGGGGGGCCCCCCCCCTCTTTTTGTGGGGCGGCCCCCCTTTTTTTTTTTGGGGGGGGGCCCCCCCCCCCCCATACCTTTTAGTCACCATTACCTACTGCTCAGTCTGACAAGACAGTAATTTGTCAATGATTTATATATCACATGTCGGTAAATACATGTAGTAGTCAGAGGAGACAGGTCAGGTGTGTTCATTTTGTGTCTCTTTGTGGTGGTTTTGCATGTTTCTGTAGTCGTTTTGCCTCTCTTTGTGTGCCTTTGTGGTAGTTTTGTGTGTCTTTGTAGTCATTTTGTATCTCTTTGTGGTCATTTAGCTTTTTTGTGTAGTCGTTTTTCATCTCTTTGCGGTTTTATTGCATCTCTTTGTGGTTGTTTTGTGTCTTTTTTTGGGCCCTTTCTCGTCACATAGTGTTCCTTTGTGGTTTGGGGTCTCTTTGCGTTCAATTTGAGTTTTTTTGTGGAGGTTTTTTGACCTTTTTGTTCCATTTATTTTTCTTCATGTTTGTCTTTGTAGCTATATGATTCACTATCCAACAAGAAACAGTCACTTCAAAGGTGGTTCTGGCCCAGGGGCCCCCTACAGTACGTTCAGTTGTGAGTAGGGATAAGTCTTGGGCTTTGATACAAACACGCTGAGACAGCTAAAAATGCAGATCTGTGTGCTCCTTTATTAAAACGTGGTGTGGTTTGTCAGAAGTGAAAGCGTCATTTGAACCAATATCAGGAAATTACCTTAAAATGCAAAACTTGTTTGGATCCCCTTTGCAGTCCAAATCCCCGGTGGCCTGTTTGGATGTTGGGTGACTAAGACTCTGTCCAATAAACAAGCCCCATGGTAATCCATGTGACTTTTGCTCACAAGCACTGGAACTATTCTAATTGGGCAGTAAGAACAAAAATAGTGGTAAACATGTCCTATAACAGGAACAATGCAGGCTGCCATCACATTTTACATTTTGACCTGTAATTACACCAGCATGTTGGTCATTTTCTGATGTTTAAATGTCAGAGCACAGTGCCAAAAGCAAGCCTTCAGGTCTTATCCAAACAATCTGTATAAGACATGACGGGTAATGCCATTGACTATGTCGTCTTGGAGCCCATCTGTATCTCTGACATGAACTGGCATAATGTTATCAGTCAGTCAGTTGAAGTCAAATGTCTGCTCTTTAGAAATAGATTACAGCTGAAAGCAGAAAGGTGGAGATTGTCACTCTTCACAGGCCAGGGTGGATGGATAAACATTGTTTATCTCATTTTCTTGGCAGCAAATTGAGGATTTGCGAACATGACCTTAATAAAGCGACACACGGAGTAGGAGCTAATTTCATCATGATAAAAAAAATGCAAGAGAGGAGCAGAATATATAAAAACACATTTGTTTCTGAAGTACCTGGCTGCAGAAATGACCAGTGAAGAACACATAGAGTGTTTGTGATTTTGTGCTGAACACAAAGGGAGGATCACTTCCAAATGACAAACACACAATATTATAAAACCAGGAATTTTATTTTGTAAGTATCAGCCATATAATTTAAAAGGGTTTGATTCTGCTTACTATAAAACAAGCTATTTTACTAGCTTACTACAGATGCCAAGTGGTTTCTTGTATTGTCTTAAACCCCTTTATCTCAATTTCATAGCATTTTCCGATAGTGATGACTTATACAGTAAAAAGTCCACTGACAGCTTGTACAGTATGTGATGCTTTTTACAGAAAAACAAATTTTAAAAGAGACTTTGTCTTAGAAAATAAAAGTAGGTATTCAAATACATATTGCAGTGCATCAAAGAAATAGGTCATGTCCTGTTGTTGTTTTTTAACACATCCTAATAAATCCATTAGCAAAAACGTTAGATCATAATACATATTCATGTGGAAAAACCCATAAAAAATCCCATTTGCTAAGTCATAGCCACAGCAACAAAAGGCCTTTAGGTTTTGTATCACTAAATATATCCTGGCTTTTCCTCTCTTAACATAGACTTTATATTCTTAGCTGTCATTAGCAGTTTTAAATGTGATTGATTTAAAAAAAAAAAAAAAAAGCAGAATTACAGCAGGGGTCGTGCCCTCGTGTTCACTCTTAGCTTGAGTCAAAACTCTTACCAAAGGGGTAAGACTGTAGCATACTGCCAATGTTGTTATGAGTCCCTTGGACAGCGTTGTATGCCGGCAGATGAAAAAACTTAAATGTTATAGATTTATCTAAAGCTTCAATGGTAAAGGCCATATTTTGACATGGAATATCTACAGTGTCATCCACCAGCTCACAAATACCAACAGTATTCCTCTCCATGTTGGCCCTGCAGACTTCTGCCACCACCGGCAACCTTCATCCAGGGACCACATATGAAAATGCTCTTAGCTATATCTGGGGCAATACATTTATTGTTTATCGTCCCTGATAAATGCATGTATATGCAGCCATAAGCCTTTCTAATTGCTTAACTGACCTCTTGGATTGTTTAAAAAAAAATAAAAAAATACAGTAACATGTTAGCCTTCCCTACTTCGATTATTGCAGCTGTAGGGAGTATAAAAACGAAGTCACAAACTCCTACTGATTGCTGCTTACCCCCCACAAATCTGAAAAGGCCTTGCTCTAATTATAATAAAATAAAACCTTCCGACTGACAGACTGTTAACTACACTGTTCTACATTTTGCTGAGGCACCTATCCAGAGCCACATAGAGTGAGTAGTGAGTTAGTATACAACATACATTGATTGACATGTTGCAATTACTGTTACATGACACATAATATCAAGCTTGACATATTCTGATGTTGGCTAGGCCTCATGGAGAGGTTTTGGGGGCAGTGTTTAAAGTCATAATGGAAGGTCACTTTGATTCTCACATCTGTGGCAGTTACTTCTATATGTCAATAGATGGCATTACAACCATTAGAACTTAAAACATTTACAAGCACAACCAGGTTCCCTTTTTGTTTTTGCTGTTTTATACGTTGTTGTCATCCAAGGACCAAGGATTAAATGGAATCCGTTGAAGACTAAAAATAGAAAAAGGCATGTTCGTCAATCTAAAAATAAGGAGGAGAGTTTATCTTATGGAAGTGAACTGCACTATCCCATCTGGTAATTCCCCAAAAAAACAGTAGTGGATATAAAAGGACAAAAGGAATGGTTACTTTCTGGAACAGTGATTCATTTATTCCTGCAGAGACCCAGGTGCGAGCACAAAGTCATCACCTCAATGCCACTGGGAGCATTTCTATGATTGTTTCAAAAGAGTTTAGGGCTAATTGCCAATATGCCTGGCCGCTGACCTGAAAACCAAAGCTCTGTGAGCTTTTTGGACTTTTAAGAATGTTAGTCGACCTCATTTGCCGTTCTTATTAAAAAAGAAAAGTGCTTTAAAATAACAAAGAGACACACATCTATACACATGTCAGCAGCTGACCTTGAGTAGGTGGTAAAGCAGCTTTTCATCATGCTTATCTTTTAGTTGTGCCTTTTCCTATCCAAAATTAATATCTGTAGTTGTAAAGTGAGGCGCCAAAGGTTTGTAAGACTATTATTACTAAATCCTCTTGAAAGCCATACATAGCTGTGATACAAACTACAATACAAAATGTGGGTGATTGCCCAAAAGACAACAGACCGCCTGTTTAATCACACAGTAACCATTTTTAGCTTTGTTTCAAGCATTTTAAATATGGACATTGTTCATGATGTCACAACCCTTATTGAAAAAGTTCTCAAAAGGGGCGCAGCATCTACCAGTCAGTTTCCCTGTGCAAAAATTGCCCAGGAACTATCTGAGCTTAATTTGTGATAGTTAATGATTTGTGAATAATCATAAAATTGCTATCATAAATTAGATTTATTGCCACCATATGGTTAAGCCTGTCAAACATATTACTCACCATCACCAAGCTGGACAAAGATACAGTACTTGCCCCAGTGACTTTAGTGGGCTGTAATTGGCCACAAATAGAAAGTTGTGTATCTCCAAGGTTAAAATGTGTAGCCTACTGAGTAAATATGAAACATGCCATGCTAAATCATAGCCCAGAAAAAAATTGTTTAAGACAAACAATCTGCAATTTTCATGTTGGAAATTCTCTCTAGCTGTTGTAGCTATATAATTTCATTTATAGCCTTAGAGTTTTAGAATCTGTCGGTTTTGCACATTAATTACTTTATGTTGACTGCATTATTTGGGTAATATTAACATTAGTCATTTTATCATTATTGGATTATTCCATGGGAGCTTAACTTATATGAGTCTACATTAAAAGTAGGCTACAGGACATGCAGGTCACTGACATTAACTGACTGTTGTCATGAAGTGACACGGATTTACCATTTTTGCACACAATTTCACATTTGCAACACAAACTACTGAACTTAGCTTGCCAATGTGTTACATCGCCAGATGGCGACAAAACTATACCCCAATATGTGTCTATTAAAAAAAAAAAGAAAAGATTGACAGTTCCGTAAACGAATTGTCTTGCGGTCGAAATGACTGATTATCCAATCAGGGTACGGGAGGGAAGATACCGTCTATCAACCACTTAAGTCCAGTATCAGGTGGATTCATTTAGTACAGACGTTAAGCGGCTCTGGTTAGGAATAATTGGACCCCTCGTGCCAGGTGAGAGATATCTGTCTAATCAGTTATAATTTCTCATGATGTAACATTAGTAACTATCCGTGTATTGTTCGTTAAAAACGTTTAGCTTTTTGGAAATATTTGGCTGTATTTAGTTTCTAGTGGTTGTCAGTCGGCAACACGTGTTTTGCTAGCTAACATTTCTGTTAATTTTAGCTAACTGTGGTGCCATGCTGACAACCCAATTGCTTGTGTCTAGATACTCAATTAATGGGTAAATAAAAGTATTTTTATGAAGATTAAGGGAAATCTATTTACGTCAATGTTAGCGGTACCTTTTTTTTTAAGTCCGACAACCCGATAATAAATAGCTGATTAGCATAACTTTATTTCTTAAAGATAGCTATTGCTAGCTTACTTGACACGTGGTCTAGTCAACGCTGTCTTTCCAACACCCCTCTCTAACGTACAACAGCTGAAATATTCTTTGCATAGCAATTAACTTGTACAAGATCGAGTGAAACATAGCTTTAGTACTTTTTCATCGAGTTTTTGGGTGATTTCCACATACGTGTGACAAGCTTTTTTTCCTCATGAGTTAGCTAACTTAACTGCACACAACTATTAAAAAATTTGGTAAGCAAAACTGCAGCCTCTTGATGAACTGAATGCAGTATGTCTGTCTATCAACTGGCTAGGCTTGAGTTGTGTATCCCAAACGTAACTAATAATCAGGGTGGTAACTTATTAGTTTAGGCTAGGGCTGGGCGATAGGGAGAAAATCGGATATCACGATATTCTTTACCAGATACCTTGATATTGCGGCGCTATTCTAGGGTTGACAATTGGTGCTTTATAAAACATCTTCACACTTAGATTTTAGATAAATAATCATCAGTAATGTAGATATAATGTCTAAGTGGGGAAAAGGCAAATAATAGAACGGCTAGAACAGTCTGATAAGGTCAGAAAAGTACATCACTTTACTGTAATGCAGTCTTTAAAACCAGTAAAAGACAACACGTATGTCATATCACGATATTCAAAATCTAAGACGATATCTAGTGTTTTTTTTTTTTACTAAGGTAAGACCAAATGGACCTAAAATGTCAAGTGGTGTAACCACAAAGGAATGATTATTTCATCCACTACATTGTTTGTGAGTGCACTCATACATATATAACTCCTATTTCAAAATTTCACCCAAAAATAGATTTTATTAGGATTACTTTTAAATTTAAATTATATTTATATATTTATCAAGTGGTAGATGTGCTGGAAACATTTGTTTTCTAAATAATCTTGGACAAATTGTGTAAAAAGTCTTAAAAAAATTTTTCTACAGTGAAGTAGAGTATTACATTTTATCAAACATTAATATACCTGCACATTATCATATTTTCAAGAAAAATACTGGTTACCCCATTTGACACAAACCAGTTAAACCACCTGATGCTTCTATAGTCAAAAACCTTGTGACACTATCAAGCACTGCAGTCAAAGTAGTTCATTGAACTTGGCTTTAATGTAATTTCAATGACAAATATTTAAATATATTTAAAACTCATTAAATTAAACCACTAACATCTTAACACATTGTGTGTGTATGTGTGAACAGTGTTTGTGTGTGTGAGAAAGAGAGAGATGGGTAAAAGAGAGAGGGAGAAGCAAGTCTGTTTAGAGTTGTGCATGCCCTTCAACGTGTTTACAGTTAAAGAGCTCATTTTATTTTATGCTTTTTGTTTTTATTATGCTTATGCTCCAAACAGCTCTATTGTAGTCCAGCCTTTACTTCAGAGACAAACGTTATAATGCTCGCATAGCTGCTAGCATGGCACGGCCTCATACTCTGCTTCTGACTGGCTAGTAGTCCTTACCTAGCTACTGTGCATGTGAGCCTTACTCTGTAGCTAAAACAGAGAGCTCAACACACAGGGTGAAAAGAGGAGCTGCAGCAGTGTGATGTACAACACAAATATGGTGTTTTTGGAAAATTAAACCATGTAAAACTATTGTGGTACAACCTCTAAATGCAATTATTAACCTGAAAATTAGCATAATATGAGCTCTTTAACTCTTTAATGGTGCATTTATCTGAATTCAATTTGAACAGCATTTTTTTATATTTAAGTAACATTTTATACTTACATTTTTTTTTAGGTATTTTAAAGCTGCTGTTCTTGTACCACATTAGGGGGCCACAGCTCAATTGCCTCATTCTATTTTATTAAATTATTGTAACATTGCAAAGGAATGCTATAGAAATTTTAATTTAAGGCTAAAATGTTTTTAAACACCAAGGCCTTGCACTATAATGATGAAGCTATCTTAAATTGTTGGATAAATTACCTCCACTTTTAAAAAATGTTCAATGTAAAATCGAATTTGTCAGGCACTCTAATGGATACATAGATCAACATATGGCCTTGGTGTTAATAATCAAATGTCATTTTTACACAAAATTTTAAATTTTACTTGGGTCATACCATTTGACATGTTAACCAAAGAACTGAACTTAACCTAAAAATGTCTTAACTTATATTTATCAGAGTTATTAACCTTGTGATGCAGCAGTTATGCTGATCAGGGGTCCTTTTCTCTGATGTAAGTTCCTGTCATGTGGTCTTCTTGCTGATTTTAACAAAATGGCACCTTGAGTGGTGGTTACACCACGTTGACATTTCAGGAAGCTAGAATGACTAACAGGATTCCCTAAATTATTAAAATAAATAAGCATAATTTTAAAATGTATTGTAAATGCGTATAATAACCTTTTTAATTTAGGTTAATGCCCAATTAGTTTATGGGATCTTTTATTAAGAAATTTGCCCATTTTTTTTAAGCAAGCTAAAAATACAAAGTTGACGGTTACACCACTTACACATTTTTGCCATTAATCACCAATTATTCTCTTACAATTAATTAAAACCAAACTCTTTAAAATATGGCCTCTAAAAAAGTATGTATTGACGTAATTTGTCTGTTTTTTGAATGTAATGTATTTAAATTTAATTTAACCTTTTTATAGACACAAAAAAATGTGTGTCACATCATTGACCCATTTACCGTTATCTCTGAATAGAAGATGCACATTGCATTGAAATGTTTGTCATTACAATTTAGTGTGCATGGTTTTCTTAGGAAGTATACCATATGGGACATAGGCCTGTCGCGATAGTCAATAAATCGAGTTATCGCACGATAAAAAAAAAATGAGCTCGATAATTTTTCCGGCCGCGATAATTTCCATTTGCATGCTTGTTTGTTTTCCTCGTCTCTCTCTACCAAAGAGACTGGAGGACCACTCTCGGTTCCTTAGCGTAACGAGGAGTGAACCCTCTTGTCAGTCGCATGGTCTTTGTGGGGGCGGGACTGCGGACAGAGAGACAGAGACAGACAAACGCTAGTTGAGAGTTGAGCGCAGGGTTTCCCGCAGCACTTTGCAGTTAAGGGCGCCAAAAAAGAAAGTAGGCCTATATGAGCGATATCCACCGTGTTATTTGACGTCTCGGTTTCTCCCTTTCAATCCAAACCACACAGCTGACAACCTGCAGGTGGAGACTGTGGAGACGGGCTCGGACATAACGCCGCTGGTCAGTCTCGTAAGCGGTTTCAGGAAAGTGGCTGCATGTTTCCGACAATGCACAGAACATTAACGGTACAAGCCTACAGCTGTCCGCGGACACGGAGTGTGGAAAGTATGTCAGAGTTGCACGGTGTGTGTGTGTGTGTGTGTGTGTGTGTGTGTGTCCGTCCGCCCGCCCGCCCCCACGAAGCTCCGACCTGAAGAGGAGCAGAAGCCGCACCTTCGCCAAAATGAAGACTGAAAAACAGAACTATTTTGGTACATTTACTCGCCATGTGGCAGATAGCCATACAGATAGATTTAATTTATTAATTATATATTATTTAAATTTAATATTTAGAGTTAAATAATTGTAAAATGTAGTACAGAGTCTGTAGTCTGAGAACTTACGTGTCACAAACGGCAATTCCACAACTGTACATCAGCGTGAAAGACGACATACTAAAGGAGATCAAAGACATGTTCTGGATATTTAAAATGTCTTCCAGTTCCAGTGTTAAATATTATTTAGAAATAAAAGTGTATTGATCTTTGAAAAGGTGTACCTGTATTATTATGCCATTATCATTATATTAGATGCAAATGGTCTCTCGATGACAATATTATCGTTTATCGCAATAATTTCTGGGACAATTTATCGTCCAGCAAAATTTGTTATCGTGACAGGCCTAATGGGACATGCTTCTAACTTTTTTTCCTGTGGGTGTTTCCCTGCAGTCAACCCATTTTGTGTCAACTGGTTATAAAAAGAACTTGACCAAATGGATCAAAAGAAACCACCTGATCTTGGTAGTATGTCGAGCATGCCTTGGCTGGGACGCAGAGGAGGACTACAGCCTCAGGACCCAGCTGTAGGGCGCAGTAGAGGGCTGCTGCTCTCTCCCGAAGGGCCTAATATAGGACGAGCCAGAGGTTTCCCCACTCTTGGCGATACCCCACAAGGGCGGGGAGTAACTCTACCCATTACGGAACCAGTGGTTGGCCGAGCCAGAGGGCTGCTCTTCCCAGCAGCTGAACCAAAGGTAGGGGTGGCAGGAGGTGCAATCATGCCTAGCCTGGAGACGCAGCACAGACCGATGGCTCCACATGAAACCCAGACGCAGCACCAAACAGTAGAGACCTCTGCTTCAACAACAAAAGAGGTTAGATCAAAAAAATATGTATCTGCAGATACTGCACAATTTGCATGTTTCAATTTTCTTAATATTTTGCTGTACATTAAGAGCTGCTAAGGATTTTGTCTGCTTAAAGGTTGACCTGCCTACCTTTGGTCAAAGATCATCACTGGTCTCAATGTTCAGGGGAATGGGCATTGAGCCATCAATGACCTTGTGGGGAAGAGGAACACCACCAGTAGGTTTGTATTTATTTATTTATTTATTTTGGATTTTAGGGGAAACACTTAAACAGGAATCGGACAGATTGGTAACTACTGTGCATTAACAATGTCTAATTATAAGGACTTACAGATCATTTGCACAAACATTTTTGCATGCTTCTCTGAGAGAATAAACAAAACAATGTTACAGCTACTTGTAATATGTGCCCAGGTAGTGTATTAGCCATGGACATCTTATTTTGTGATGTGATTATTTCTTTTTTGAGAATATTTTTGATGTAATTCTTAGCTATCAGTAATGCAGTAACTTCTTTAGATTGGGAAGAGTATTAGTTACAATGCATTCAGCTTTGGCACCCTCTTGAAGCACAAAGAGTGCAAGAGGATCTTGATAAACAGAAAATGTGCATGGAATATAATTTCAATTTTTTTTTTAAACAAATTCATCAATTCCTATAATTTTGATATTTTATAAAAAAAAAATACATTGCCACAGCTATACAATGGTCTCCTCTGTATCAGTTAAATTACATTCAGAGAAAATATATATGAAATAAAGTATAATTTTATGCCAGTAAAAATCTGTGTGTGTGTGTGTGTGTGTGTGTGTGTGTGTGTGTTGTGTGTGTGTGTGTGTGTTCTTAAAAAGCTGTTCCTTCAGTAGAAAAAGCCCCACCTCATTCAATAATGTCAAAGCCATTCCACATGTGCACACTTTGTTTTCCCTCTTTCTGTCTGGTTGCAATAGTTGCAATAAAAAAACATTTAACCCTTTGTGTTGACTTCAGGTCACATTGACCCATTTTCAATTTTTGTTTTATATCAGAAAATATTTATGTAGAAATAAGCACTGAAAATGTGTAGAATAAAAATTTAACAATTTAAAATGTTTGAAAAAGCAAAAACAGACTGTGGAAAAAAAGCCGTCAAATGTTTTTTTTCAAGGTTGATGGGAAGACAACACAAGGGTTAAACATCAAGACCCCCATTTACCAAAGGCACGCAGCGAGCAACCCTCAATGGGCTGGCACACGTCGATCCATTCAGATCAACAGCTAATGCCAGTTTAACCCATGTCACTGTGTACTGAGTTACATTATGTTGTAGGAAGAGGAGCAGCTGGAGATTTGGGTGATGCAAAGCTGCAAGACACCCCCGTAGGTGTCATCAGCAGCCCAGAAAGCTTCAGCCAACTTGAAGAGGTTATGGGCAGAGGCATCAGGTAGGCAGAAGAGCTCCTGTGTATTAACTAACATACACTAAATATTAGAAATGGCTGTCAGTATAATACAACACCACCGCAAACTACATCCTCCAAAAATGACCATGAAGTTGAATCTAAACCTTAAAGGTGCAATATGTAATACTGACAGCTAGTGTTTAAAATAGTTACTGCAGTACAAATTCAAAATACTGGCGAGTCGTCTCCCCCGCCCCCCCCTCCCCAGACTCGAAGTTCTGGCTGAGACCGCAGCATCCACAACAATGTTGCTAGACGCTTGTCTCACATAGCCAGACATTACTTCACAGTACAGCGGAGTAGCTAACGTTAGATGATGGCTATATTGACGGTCATAAAAGCCAGTGCTCACGCGGAGCTCTGTACAGACAGACAGACACACTTTTTCGGCTTAGAATTACAAACCCAACAACCTCGCTGTCCTCTCCACCCGACAGACGGACACACTTTCTCGGTTTAGAATTATGGTAGGAACCGCTAAAAATAACGCTACTTTGCCGTCCTCTCCACCCGACTGAATACACTTTATTGGCTTAGAATTAAAACGCAGTGCAAACTCACAATCCTCTCTTCCCGATTTACAGCCCCCCCTCTCTTGGCTTAAAATAACTCACCGTTGTCTGCCATGGCCGCTGAACAGGCTACACATAAACAGTCATGGGCTGCTTGCCTGGTCCTCCGGTAACATTAGCAGGGTTAGCATGGCGGCATTAGCCCGGACCAGTCGGGATCACTTTACTGGCTGTGTCTCAATTGTTTTTGTGAGTAAACCAACTCGGGTACTCTAGCTATATAATTCAATGTGAGTACACAAATGTTGAAAGTACATTGATGAAATAACCGTCCCTTGTAGTCATGCAAAATGATCCTGAAGCTAATGTTCAGGAGGAAATTAGCCAACTCGGCGTCCTTTTGGGCTCTAAGCTGTCTCCATCTTTCAAATACGTCTCCAGTATTTACCCAGGGTAACAGGACAAAACACAAACCGAAATTCCGTCAGGGAATGGAAATTTCAAAAGGAGAAAATTCTGGTATTAGCATTGTTGTCAGAAAAGATAGTATTTCAACTTGGCATGTTTCCTTAATATCTGATGATGCATTGGGGTCATTTTGGGATTTATTAAAGTAAATGTATTACATATTGGACTTGCATGGGGTTTAATATTTTCGAGTCAATTGATTTCACATACCAATCATATAAGAGGAACGCAGCTTTAACTAACACAGGGTTGAAAGTAATCGGGCCTGGTGCCGGATTTCTGGCCTATGAATATTTTAGAAAAATAGATTAATTAAAAAGTCCACATGGTATCTGTTTTTGATGCGCTGGGTTTAATCAAATATCGAACTTGCACCTACCAATGAAACGAGTTCTAGCCAATCAGATGCATAGTAGGGCGGTTCTTTGCCGAAAAAGCGAGAGTGCGGTGTGGTCTCCGTGGTAACGCGGCTAAAAACATCTAGGCAAAGTTTATCAAACTTGGAGCATGTAGATACAGGCAGCTTTAGTTGAGAAAGTAGTTAAAATAAATGACGCTGGGCATGAAAAGACAAGAGGAAAAGGGTGGAGACGGGAAGTTGTTTAGGACTTGGTGCCTCAAACTGAGGGAGCCGGGTGCTTCTGCAGCGCATGTTGAAGGAAGACACTGGACGGCAGCAGCGGTAAGACGGGGCTTGCTAGTCACAAAGCTTCGGTCCGTGCACTCTGTCATACGAGTACGTTAGCGGCAACGACCGCTACCATTGCAACTGCGACTGTTCCTTCACTGACCGACCGTGATACAAACAACACGTGTGCACGTTCACTGTAGCTATCTGAAGCCCATACTGCCTTGACAAAGCTGTCTGTCTGGAATCAGCATGGCAGCTATTTAAACATAACAGCGTTGTCCCAGAGTTAAGACGTCTAGCTATATGAAAAGATAAACAATGCGACGTTTTTAATAAATGTAAATAAAGCAGCTAATATCAACATGGACAAAATCATGAATGTACTAATTCGCTTTTTTGATGATGACCTGGCCAAAGTAGTAAATTTTAGTTTTCACAATGATTCATTTTAGGATTATATTATTGCAATTTGTAAATCCACATTGACTCTTTATTTAACATATGGTTGAAAGAAGTAAAAATTGATCCAAAACTTTTTAGTTTTTTAAAATTCTGACTATTATTGTGTAATGTCAGAAGGACTTTAACTGTTTTGTCAGTCAAATTAACTTTAATGAGTGCATATTGAAATATTACACTGTTGGTTGGAAAAAATGCATCTCAAAATGCATCAGATTGATGCTTTAAAATGTGGAATATTTAAAATTTTCTTCCCGGGGAGCATGTCCCCGGACCCCCCTAGAGGGGTAATATCCTTCTCACCTTTTTCACCCCTGACCCTTTTTCATACCTGAGTTATTTAAACATAACAGCTTTGTCCAAGAGTTTATGAAAAGCTAAACTATGCGAAGTTGTGATTGTGATGTGTAATGTAAGGGATTTTACCCCCCAAAAAAAGTTTCAGGCTCAGGATTATTTGGGGTGGAGGTGCTGCTTTTACAACGTAGTCTTGGAAAGCGAGGTGTAACAAGTGGAGCAGTAGTTTGTTGAGCTCTTTTGTTTCTGTAATTGTAAGAGCATTTTTTGACTCGAGTGTACAGAATTTTAAATACACGTTCTCACAATGATTAGTCTTAAGTTTCCATTTGAGGGTATTACAGGTTTCCTGTCAAAAAATATTTGCAATAAAATGTGATCAGCCTTTAGAGCCATGTAGCTTGTATAAATATATTGCAGAAAGGATTTTCCCAATAAAGACCCTCATCATTTTTGAAAATCATTGATTCAGAATTATTGCAACCATTGTCAGTATTGGAAAAACTGATACGCAACCCTGGCTACTGTGGAATTTGATCTGTTTCAGTTTCCATGGCCGAGGTTTGTCCCCTCAGACGATGGTAGGGCTTGGAAGAGCAGCGATGCCTCACCTTGGAATAGGAAGAGCACGCCTGCTACCTCTTTCTCCTGGTCATGTTGAGTCTGTTTCTGAAGCCTGTGAGCAACAAGCAGTCCTACACACTCGGACTCCCCCCTCAGGTAGGAAAACAATCATGAAACAATGCAAGAGATGAAATGTTTCCTTCATCTAGGTTAAAGATGATATTAAGCCTTCATTAATGTTATTAATATGATCATAACTGACAAGAAATTCAGAAAAGGTACAAGATTTAAAATGCAAATGTTTTGAAGGAACTGTGCCCCTGTTGCCCACCCCTCAAGAGGTGATTGAGCTTTCTGCTGTTGCACCAGCAAAGATGGAGCTGAAAATGGAGGCAGTCCGGTAAGTATGCTCGTCTGTTTTGCATTTATCTCTTAAAGGGGTGATAGAATGATTATATAGGGTATTTCACACTGTTCCTTATGGTCTCCTAATGGGGTATGTAACATTGGTTGGGCTGAAAATGGCCTGGTTGATATTTTATTGGCCCTTATGCATCCCTGTGTTTTGGCCCTATTTGTAACAAGAGCATTTCTTCCAAATATGGTATGGTCATGAATATTTAGATGAGCTGCGCGCTGATTGGTTGAGCGACTTGCCATACGCACATATTAGAGACGTGCGCTGATTGGTTGAGCGAATCCCCAATACACATACATTAGAGAAGCGACAGAATCTCATATTCCAGACACTGCAATGTTTCATTACCAAATTCACTTCTGAGACTTTTTTTAAGCAAGAAATCAACTATATAAAGCTGAAATATGGGCCGTTTTACAAAATTTGATGGCTAATTGCAAATTTGGTAAGACGTGTCGGACTTTAGGAGCTCCACACAGTCTGACAAGAAAGCGGCAGTCTGCTGGGCTCCATACCCAGGGCAAAGTCACCCTTTGTGGATACTGCATACGGGGCTCCGCGGCCAGCTGCCGGCATAACTATAATATATTTACGGTTTGAATTTCGTCACGCCACTTTGATTTTAAGGCATTTTTATTAACGTGAGGCGTCTTTGTAGGACGAGCAGCTGCTTGCAATATGTCCCATTCATTACAATGGGGAAATACCGCAGCTAGCTAGCTACACTGTCTCCATAACTAAATTATATTTACAGTTTGAATTTCGTCACGCCACTTATATAACATCATTCCCCAATGTCTTATAAAGCTAACCGTTGTGTCCGATTTGATTTTAAGGCATTTTTATGAACGTGAGGCGTCTGTGTAGGACCAGCAGCTGCTTGCAATATGTCCCATTCATTACAATGGGGAAATACCGCAGCTAGCTAGCTACACTTTCGCCATAACTAAATTATATTTACAGTTTGAATTTCGTCACGCCACTTATATTACATCATTCCCCAATGTCTTATAAAGCTAACCGTTGTGTCCAATTTGATTTTAAAGTGATGGTTCGGAGCTATTCAGCGGCTAACGCTACTCTATGCTAACTCTCCCAATGTTAGACCCAGGTGAAAAAAGCTTCTGGGGGGGGTGTTTGGCTCGAGGTCATGGTGCAAAGGACCCTAGGGTGAAATTACTCCGAACCATCACTTTAAGGCATTTTTATGAACGCAAGGCGTCTTTGTAGGACGAGCAGCTGCTTGCTATATGTCCCATTCATTACAATGGGGAAATATCGCAGCTTGCTCACTTTCGCATAACTAAAGTATATTTACAGTTTGAATTTCGTCACGGCATGAATATTACAGGTTCTTCAAGGTCTTACAAAGCTTAGCTAACACTTGTCCGATTTCGGATATCAATTGAATGTATTTTTGTGAATGTCAGAGTTAGGAGGAGGCTAGCTAGCTCTCATTGATGGCCTCCTTCTCACCGCGGCTGTATCAATGAGACTCGCGGACAAGAGGCTTTATTTCCCCGATTGTTTGTTTAAATAACTCAACACACATACCCATTATAAGATTTACTGGAACCTGCGGGCTGCGGTAAAAGATTGCGGGCGTAACAAGCTCGCTGACACTGCGGTCAGGGCGGCGATGTAGCAACCCAGGCAGCACCAACACCGGCACTAAACTCCGACACACAGTCGGAGAAAATTTGCAATTAGCCATCATTTTTCGTAAAGCGGCCCATATTTGAGCTTTATATAGTTGATTTCTCGCATAAAAAAGTTTCAGAAGTGAATTTTGTAATGGAATAGCAGAGATCTGGGTGACCTAGCTAGATTCAGAAGACTACCTGATCTCAGGTCAGTTGTGTAGCCTATGTAAATGTTGGGGCGTGACTGTTCTCTTAAGGTTCCGGATTTTGAGATGCTTGCGTAAGCAACTCAGCTTTGTTGGGATTCGCCCGTTTTCTTTGGCAGTTTCAAAATATGAGATTTTCATAGTAAAGGGGTGTCTGGGACTTTGAGCTTCTATGTATGTCCCATTTACCCACCGAACTGTCGTTATTCAACTATGACAGGGTAAAATCGGTTTTGCATTCTATCACCCCTTTAAGGCCTTGCATAGGTTTGTGTATAGGGTTGGGCATCGTTTAGATTTTAACGATTCTGATTCCAATTCCGATTCTTCATTTCGATTCCGGTTCTCATATATATATATATATATATATATATATAGCCTGTTTTATTTTCATCATGACCGATTTTAATTGCTCTTTAAAGTTTCATGTAAAGCACTTTGAATTGCCTTGTTGCTGAAAGGTGCTGTAGAAATAAAGTTGCCTTGCCTTACAACCTCAGCCTGTCAGTCAGTCCCCAGGGCTTAGAAACCACTGTTGTGCCTGCTCATCTCAGGGGAAGTGTAATGTCATCAGCACTGCGACTTCTTTCGGCTCGCCATTAATACATCACAGTGAATGGTGTCTGCGTGAAGTTTAGAAAACTGTAACCACACTGGAAACCACTTTATCGGCATTGCCGCGACTCAATGTGACTTCAACAAAACTGCGTAAAAACGTAGTTTGCTCCGTCAGCGCCTCTGCGCGTGCGTGTCTGACCTTTGCTCTCTGTCAATATGCAGAGAGGACAGATAAGCTTGCGCTTACTCTCAGGTACCAAAATTTGGCGTTGTTTGATTTTACGTGAACCAATACTCTGTAGTACCGACGTGATTCGGTCGATACCGGTAAAAGTACAGGGTTCGATACCCAACCCTAGCCTTGACACACCAAGGTGAACTCCAGCTGCCATTATGTGTCTATAGCAAACTATTGTCCATCCCTAACTGGCCGTGAGTAGAGTCGTGTAGTAGTGACGATAACCATCACCGCAATACCATGGTTGTGACGTTTTTAGGATTTCATTTGTGATTTCAAACACCACGAGGCTGACAGCAGAGATTTATTGAACCAAAATATCTAACATTTAGATAGATAAAGTCTATTATAAAACTGCCAAACTGCAGTGATACGTTGCTTTTTCACAGAAAAAGGTTTGCGTCGCATAGGGCTGGGCAATATATCGATATTATATCGATATCGTGATATGAGACTAGATATCGTCTTAGATTTGGGATATCAATATTTTTGGAAAAAGCAACATTTGTATTGCCTACATTGCTTACAATATCATCTCTCAAAAAACTAAACATATTAAGTGCATTTAAGTGCCATATTACATTGTTTTTTTTTAAAGATTTTTTTTCAAATATCAACCTCAAACTAAGGCATACATTAAACATACATAAACATTACATTAAGTTGTGCAACTTAACTTTTAGAACTACAAGTTTCAACCTGAGACTGATCTGTATATACAGTAGGCCTATATGTAAATATTAGTTATACTCAACCTATTTTCATTTATATATTTGATTATAATGTCACACAGCTCACTTATGCTATTAGATCAGAGAGAGAGAGAGAGAGAGAGAGAGAGAGAGAGAGAGAGAGAGAGAGAGAGAGAGAGAGAGAGAGAGAGAGAGAGAGAGAGAGAGAGAGAGAGAGAGAGAGGTTTTTCCGAAGGGATAGTCAACGCGTCGGCTCATCAGATCGTGGTCACCACTACGTATTTTCTTGTCCATACGACTGTTATTTACTTTAGTCGGTCCTCTTCGTGGAATGGATGATTAAGTTAGATGTCGTGCTATTATCGTGGTTTGAAGCTAGTTTGATTTTGCAGTAGACACACTGTACAGAGTTTTAGTTTTAATTACGTTTGAACTGATTCCAAACTTTGGACCCTTTCTGTAGTTTTCTCCAGCCTGTCTCTTCTCTTAGCCCCTTGCTATTTATAGAGCTTCATTTATGTGTGTAATCAATACATTACTCGTCCACCTATTTTTCTGTACCATGGACTGAGGGTGCCAGTGCAAAACAAAGCAAAGTTTTACATTCACAATTTCTTTTGTGAGCATATGATTATAAATAGATGCATAGAGCTTAGTGTGTGTGTGTGTGTGTGTGTGTGTGTGTGTGTGTGTGTGTGTGTGTGTGTGTGTGTGTGTGTGTGTGTGTGTGTGTGTGTGTTTTTCAAGTACAACATTTTTACAGATGCGAAGTAGAGCTGGGTGATATGGAAAAAAATCACAAAATTTTTGACCAAATATGTCTATTGTGGAAATTTGTAGGGTTGCCTATTGATGCGTTCACAAAATATTAACACAATGAGAGTTTTGATAAATCACCAATATGGATATAATGACTAAGTGGGTAAAGGCAAATTAGGTTATCTGTGTGTGACTTAACAATTTAACGTTACTGTTTGTGACTTGGATGTTATAGGACAGTACAGGTACGGTTTATGTCAGTGTTTTTCTAACGCTCTTGACTAGGGCTGCACAATATTTTGCTTCGTCTACATCGTGCATGCGCGATAGTCACATCGTATGGTGTTGCGATGTTAACGCTAAAAACATTTCATTTTTGCTTGATAGAAAAGTAAATTTTCACTGTTCTCCTTTTACATGATTGTGAATGATGTGTCACCTTTTTCAGCCCTTCCAAGTTTGCAGGTATGTGAATTACGCATAAAGGTACTTTATTGTCACATACACATATGTGTATGTGACAATAAAGTACCTTTACCTTACAGTACCCTTTACCTTCATGCAACAAATACGTTATTGTATTATGTTATTAGTATAAACACACTTTACAAAGCTATTGTGAATTAATTATGATTGTGGAATATTATAATAAAATCTTTTATTAAATACAGGTAACATTAATGGCAAATAATTCTTTTCTCAGGCCTTAACATCCGCACTGATTTTCCATTATATGGCTGTGAAGTTGCCAATAAATTTCATCCTAAGTGGTATTAAAAGATCTTAAATTTAACTTCTGTAATATATCCTGCCAAGAAAATGGACAATCCATCCGTTTTTTTGGTTCTTGCTGATTGAAACGGCATGGTTAATTGTTTTTTCAGCTTCAAAGTCCACTTGCTGTCGCATTGATGGATCATGGCTAAGGCAGCTCGTTTAGAATCAGCTTTGTTGCATCCAGCATAATCAGTTCTAGGTTTGGGTAGACCTGTGGAGACCTAGTCATTACTTAAGCTTTACAGATAGAAAATATAAAACTTGACTGTCTTGTTCTGAAACAATCTTTTTGTGCATTTATATTTTCATCTGGTCCAGTGAGCCAACTAATAAGGCTGGAACAAAAGGAGCTCTTATAAATATTGGCTCAAACCACATCACGATTCGTTGCAAGAATGAAGCTGTTTATCAGTACCATGTTACATTCACGTAAGTATCAATAATTTGTGCTTTAACTGTTCAACAAATGACTGAAAATATGTAATGTCTATTTTCAGTTTAAAAATAACAAAGCTAAAATTACACTGAAGCAATACTATTATTAAAATCACAGACATGCTTACTACAAGGCTATTTCAACTGTTTAAATCAATATTGTCAGCTGATACTGGTATTTGGGAAAGTGCTCTATGTATTGAGTATTTTCAATATTATGTTTCAGTCCAAATGTTGAATCAATGGCAATGCGTTTTGGCATGATGAAAGATCACCGTTCAGCGACAGGGGAAGTAATAGCTTTCGATGGCTCTATACTCTTTCTGCCTGTTAAACTGAAAGACGTAAGTATCCACAGTTACTATTTAGTTGTGTGGTTAATTGACTAAGGTGTGTTAACTTTAGTGGGACAGGTTGTAATTTTTAGTTTATGTAGTTGATTGAGTTCCTACAAATGTCAAACTACTGAGAATGAGTCTTAAGAGTGTCAGTTTAAATGTATTGAATTTTCATTATGCAGCAGAACTATACCGTGAAATATGTCACATTACTGAACTAACACGTATTCCCCCTTTTTTTTTTTGCCAAACATTTTGATGGCATGCAGGTGGTTGTTCTCAAGAGTGTGAGACGAACCGATAACGAGGAAATACAAATACAAATCCAGATGACAAAGATTTTGCCACCTAACTCGGATCTATGCATTCCATTCTACAATGTGGTGCTCAGGAGGTATTTAAAAAAACTTCACTGTTTGATCAAAGATGATTATGACAAATAATCAAATTAAAAGACTTCTATTATAGATGTTCTACTATATGGTGTTCTACTATAACTACATATAATTTCCACTGAAATAAAAGGTGATGGCAATCTTCTACTTGACCTGTGAGATTAAGAATTTAAAAAGAAAAATGGTGTAATTGCCCTCCATTCACTTACAAACAATAACCTGATTTTAATAGTTTGACATCTTTTCTGTTAACTTTCTTACTTTTAATAAAGTGCATTCAGCCAGTCTATTGCTGCGTATCAGTTTCTAGGTCATTTTTCTCTCAATATAACCACTAAAGGCATGTTCACATTGGCCGGGAAGCATGCATTTTGCATTTGCATTGTGCATTTGCATTGTGCATTTGCATCTGCATTTTGCGATGAGTTTGATCGTGGGATCATTTGTGTTTGAGTGCGCATCTCGTGTTACCCGCTGGTGTAGAGCTGCAGGCACCAACGTTTTTCTGTCATCGATATACCCGAAATAACCACTATTGCTGCTTTAAACCTGTTGTGTAATAATAATGTTAACTGACCTGACTCCCTAAGGAAGTAAACATTATGTGTGGATGACTGCCACTTCCGGTGCTACTTAAGATTTTGCCTTTTTTTTTATTTATTTTTTTTGCAATAAATGGATAAAAAGTATGCTGAAATAACATTAAGATTTGTAAAAAGTCTGAATTCATACCTTATCAGGTCTGTCCACAAGAAGGCAATCAAAACTTTTAAAACTTTTATTTTATTAAGTTTGTATCAATCTGGGCTATGCTAACATTGGAGCTGCTCCATGAACACAACAATCATACATACATACATACATACATACATACAATTTCAGAATTTACTATTCAAAATTTCCTGCTTACTTTTTTTTTTATTTTATTTTTTTTTTCCGCCAAAGAAAGCTCCTTTTCATCCAGTCTGTTTTCAAAAAATGTAGTACTATAGAGCTACAATAATGCGATCCTCCATTCTGATATGACATTGGGAGAATCTAAACACTGACTGGCTTTCATGAAACAGCGTCACAAATTTTTCAGGACGAGTGTAAATAGTTCAGTTTGTGCCGGCATTGGCTTTATGTAATCGAGCCGCCGAATTTGTGTGAAATGTGGGTATTGAACACCATAAGTAGCCTTAAGATATGTTCTTTCTGGTCTTTATTTTTTTATTTTATTTTATTTTTTTAAGATTTATGCTACCATGTTACTTTAAGCATAGACAGGACATGACTCTGTTTTTGTTTTTCAAGGGTAATGAAAATCATCGGGCTGAAGCTGGTGGGTCGAAATCATTATGATCCAGAAAGCGCGGTCATTCTTGGAAAACATCGGTTGGTTGAAAGTTTCATTTTAACATCAGAGGGCAGGTGCCAGCTAATATTATGGCAACTCTAGTCCATTCATTATCCTGTTTGTCTGTTTTTGTAGGCTGCAAGTGTGGCCAGGTTATTCAACCGGAATCAAGCGCGCAGATGGAGGCCTGTACCTGAATGTGGATGTGTCTCACAAAGTCCTGCGGAATGACTCTGTGCTGAATATCATGTGAGTTTACACCGCAAATCAACTGTAGAATACAAACGTTGGCAAGTTCACGGATAAATTCATAAGTCATATTGGATAATTCTTTGGATAATTGGATAATTCTTCATTGTAAAATAGACCTTACACTTTATTTCCACAAAGCATTACATACTTAGTTGTCAATGTTACAGGGATGTTATCACATGTTAAAAAAATAAATAAATGGCACTGTGTAGATGTGCTCATACAAGTTTAAACATTGACTATGCCATGACTGAGCCACACAGGGCTATATACATTTATATAAGTTAAAATGTTATATTCTATGATGTAGTCATACATATTGAATGCCAGGTTGTGAGATGAGACATTCTTAGTGCGTCTGCAGTCTGTCCTCTGAAATGGCCTCGACCACTATAACCCTTCCTCCTGGGAATATGGTTGTATTAAGAGGTGAGTTGGAGGGCAACTGTTTGCCAAATGCAATAGGCTTATTGCATCTATAGATTATTTATAAACTGAAATACTCTTGCCCTAGCTTTGCCTTTTCTGTTTACACTGAAAATGGGAAAAGTATGACTTTTGGACCGTACTGCCGTCTGCCAGGAACATGCTGTATCAACAGAGCAAAGAGAACTTCAGAGACGAATGCACCAAAGAGCTCATCGGCAGCATCGTCATCACCCGCTACAACAACCGCACCTACCGCATTGATGCCATTGAGTGGAACAAGTCACCCAAAGACACCTTCACTTTGATGGATGGCACAGAAACCACCTTTGTTGAATACTACAGGTGAGACTGCTCTGTCCATGAATGGATGGGCATGATTACTCGACGATTGATAATTGATTAAGAATTTCGTCGATCACGTTAATTTGTTATTGATTAAACTAATGCTGGTTGCGTAGTGTGAGTCTTGGAGCAATGAAATTAATTTCACAGTGTGGCAGCAATTAAACATTTTACCACCCGGGGGTAATATTTGACTCCATACTCTGTAGGGCTGCAGCTATCGATTATTTTACAGTATTTCTGAATTGTTAAAACACATTGTTTGAATGTTTCTCTCGCTTTCTCAAAACCTTAAACACAAATCACCAAACTTAAGCTACACTGTCAAAACCTTTGACTTGTCTTGCTATAATCAAACAATTGCTTCAGAACTAGGTTATCTTTACCCAAACCCAAACACTGTTTTCAGATAACACACACATCCAGCTAATGCATAAACACTACACAGCAGTCATTACACACTACAGAGATAAATGCAAAACACTGCACTCATGGCAGAGCAGGGGAAAAATTCTATTTATTATGAAGTACTTTCACAATCCTGCACACATAAATGTAGTCACAAACAAAATATGCAGCAGATAGATAGCCACAGGACCTCATCAACGTCACAGGCAATCCTGTCCCTTGCTAAACAACGGGGAAAGAATCCTTTAGCATGCCGAATCCAACCTTGAATCGCTTCCACTCCAATGTTGTCACATGCTGCATCCATTGACTGAGATTTTCCTGTGCATAAGGATTTCTGTCATAGACCTTCCACCTCCATGCAGAAAAAAAAAATTCTTCAATGGGATTAAGGAAGGGAGAGTATGGTGGGAGGCACAAGTTTATAAAACGTGGGTTATTTTCAAACCACTCACGAATTCTAGGACCACGGTGAAAGTTCACATTGTCCCAGATTACCACATACATGGGATGCTCGGCCTGCTCATCACCTCTCTGTTCACGTCTCAGTAGTGCTTCCTGTAGAGCATACAGAAACGTTAGAAGATGGGCAGTGTTGTAAGGCCCTAGAGTTACATGGCGGTGAATAAACCCGTAGCTGCTGATGGCAGCACATATGGTCACGTTGCCACCACGCTGCCCTGGCAACTCTACAATGGCACGTTGACCAATAATGTTGCGGCCTCTCCTTCTCCTCTTGGTGAGATTAAAGCCAGCTTCATCCAAGAAGATGCACTCATGAGGCCTCTCCATGGAATCCAGTTGAAATATTCTCTATAGAAATGAACAAAAATAAATTTTTGAAGGAACGTAAATGACATAGCATTCCAGGCTTCATGACTCTGTATACATGTGCTGCATTACATTCGACACAGTAAAGATGTACAGTAACTCAATAGTGCTGTATAATCTCTGGACATGATTACTTACTTGTACATATTGATGTCGTAGCTCTTTTACCCTTTCAGAATTTCTCTCAAATGGTACTCTGTAGGCTTGTTTGAGACTTATCAGGTTGCGTTTCAGGACACGGTCAATTGTGGAGAGACTCACACTGTTGATTCCAAATTCACGTTGTCTTCCTCAACTCGCTGTTGTATTTCACGCAGACGAATGAGATTATTTTGAAGGACCATATTGACAATAATGGTCTCCTACGTCTCCTTCCACCGGCATGTTGCAGTCTTTCAATTCTAGCAAATAAAACCTCTTGTTAGAATTGTACAGACAGGCCTAATGCATTGAAATGTCCCCAAATATGTACAATACTTAAAATATTATACAAGTATATCACTACAAGAAAAGGGCCAATTTCTAGAGATATGTTACAGTAATTTACTGAGACATTCCACGACCGTACATACTGTACTGTAAGTTTGAGGGACCACAAATGATAGTCCACTTACCTGTTCTCTTCTCTGAATGTCCTGACAATGGAGGCCACAGAGAACCTGATTATGTTTGGTTGAACATGTAGTCCTGTTTCCCTTATACTCATTCCATGAACCAGAACATGGTCTATGATTGTTGCTCTAATTTCATTGGAAATGATGGCTCTTGATGTTCTTCCTCCTCCTCCTCTGTCTCTGTCTCGTCCTCTTCCACTTCCTCTTCCACTTCCTCTTCCACTTCCACTTCCACTTCCACTTCCACTTCCACCTTCTCTCCTGCCGTCCGTTGTGGAAATCACACATGCCATTTGGATTTGACATGGCTTTATATCCTGATTACTGATTAGGTGCAACACATTACTGATTTGAAACAGGTGTGTTCAATTTTGAGTGCTTGTGTGTTACCGATGACAACGGTGTGTTGCTTGTGTTTCACTTTTGGGGGTTGTGTTGTGCTATTTTGAGTTGTGTGCACCACAATGCTACATGTGCTTTGTGAATGACAATGTGTTTACAGTTTTGCACAAAGAGTGATTCCGATTTGCTAGTTGTCTAACCACGAGAAGTGTTTAAGGTTCTGCAAACTGTGTGATTCAATCAATAAAATGGTTTTTACACTTGCAACTTTGGTTTTGCAAATGGATTTTAGTGTTATAGCAAATCAGAAATACTGGAGTAATCGAATATTCTACAGATTATTCCATCGATTAATCAGATAAGAAATACTTAGTAAGAAATACTTAGTAAACAGCAATAGTAAATATTTATTATTGCTGT
This sequence comes from Perca fluviatilis, assembly GCF_010015445.1. Lineage (NCBI taxonomy): Eukaryota > Metazoa > Chordata > Actinopteri > Perciformes > Percidae > Perca > Perca fluviatilis. Next base: position 14,168,159 of record NC_053117.1, read on the forward strand.
TTACTAAAAAAAAGGAAACCTGTCGCTTGTTATATACAAAAGACAGGTTTCCTTTTTTAGGAAAAGCAAAAAAGTTTATTGCCAAATTCCAAGACTGTTTAAAAAAAAAAAAAAAAAAAAAAAAATGTTAAAGGCCCAAATGTTAATATTTTTCACCCCCTTCTTGCCTCTGGCTATTTGCACTGGATATGCAAAAGAGCTGTTCACTGACCAGAGGGTAAATGTGACTGTACGAAGCTTACAACAGGGCCATTCAACTACACTGTTCTGGGGGACACATTTTCAGAAGCCTAATACACAGTGAGGAGCATAGATATATCTATGATGAGGAGAAAGAATAAAGAATGCATGATGACATCATTCACGTGCATATTAAGTAGCCATGCTGGGGGGAGGAGCCGGTTTGTCTCCAGCAGCAGCTAAGTTTCCAAAAATTAGAAGCAAACTAATAAACAGACTACAAACCGACAGCTTTCGTTTTAGCTTGTTGGTAAAACATCGCTATTAGCAGAGTAACATGCTGTAGGCTAGTTGTGTAAAACATGGCTATTAGCAGAGTAGCATGCTGTAGGCTAGTTGTGTAAACAGCGCGGTGGACGAGAGCAGCAGACGTTAGCTACCTACCTCGTGTCGGGTTGGCTCCGTGGAATGGATCAGTACACTGGAGGTTTGTTACGGAGATGATGTAGCAGCATGTTTGCAGCTTAAAATGATCCCAACCTTTCTGTCGTTTTCTCTCGCCTGTCTCTTCTCTTAGACCCACGCTATTTTCGTCTTCCTTCATTTGTAATCTGGGCGGTCAGTCTTGTGTTTTATATACTGTCTATGCTTGTGTCCGCAGAAGCGCAAACCTCTTGTGCGCTAGTAATAATCCTCCGTGCGGAAACACAGTGAGCCGTACAACCTTTGATTTAACGAAGCTTCGAGGCAAAGAATTTTGCTTCGAGGATTTTTTGTAATCGAATTATTCGAGGAATTGTTTCAGCCCTAATACTCCGTTACCTGGCTGCGAGTTTCCGTTTTGATTTCAGAAGTAATCATGAAGAGGACACGGCGAAGTTTGGCGTGGGACCATTTTGATCTGGGAAAAAAACGACTTAGTTCACTGCAAACAGATGCTGTGTATAAGTACAACACAGCCACGACTCGCATGATGTAGCCTACCGCTAAACAAAGTGCAGCCGACCCTGTGTTAATGTTGGTGGCGCCCGCGGTGCATCCTGCTCTCAGTCTCAACCTAGCATTAAACTCGGTGTTAGCACGAAGGAGCTGCGATGCACAACGAGCAGAGAAAATTACCCAAGGGACCTGCAAGTTCATTGAGATGGATATTGGAACCAGCATATCACATTCTGTCCCGACGTACCATCACCAGACCAGGTAGAAACTCACTACGAAGAATGGAATAAGGTAACCCGGGCTGGCCAAGTTAGCGCAGAGGTAGGCGACCTGTGCATCCCAGCAACGTGGCTGTTTTCGGGGGCTGGACTGACGGTCCCCAGGTAGCGGTCACGTCTGACCCCAGATCATGTCAACATGCTTATCTTTCTCAACAAAAATCAGTAGACTAGTGCAGAAGTTGTATCTGAGATAGCCTAGTGGTTATTTTGTTATTGGGCTTTGTCCGTGCCTTTTGATAGTTTTGAGTTGCATTTTGACAAAACCTGTCAAATCTAAGTATTATGTTTTTGGTTAAGTTATTATTTAACATTATTTATTATTTTGGAACAAACAAGGGTCTCTGTTTTAAGAACGCCGGCTCCCAGCTGCAGGTTCTGCTGCTTCAGAGCGCCGCACCGCATATATGTATAATCTATAACCTCCAGTTTAACTGCCACAAGTTCTTCTTCTTGTAATTAAGATCTCATCGAGGAAAAATACGCTGTATTTTTGTTTTCATTGCATTTTTAATTTATAAAAACTTAAATAAGTAATGAATTTTAATATAAAAATATTAATGATTAATCAATAGTCGATCGTTAATTTTCCCGACGATTGTCTAAGAAAATGTAATTGAATGCCCATCCCTACCATAAACTCTTTAAAAACTGAGCAGGAAAGTATAGCAGGTGTATTTGTGCATTAAAATTGTGGCAGTTTAATTCAAAGCAGCAGTGAAAGTGAGAATTTAAACATGTTGCATTTGCTTGAATTTGCACTTTTTTTTTTTCTCTTTTTTTTTTAACAGCAAGAACTATGGGATTACCATCAAAGAGATGGACCAACCTCTACTCATGCATCGGCCAAAGGAGAGGGCTAAGCCAGGAGGGAAGGTAAAAGCTCTCTCCAGCATCAGCTACTTTAACATTATAATAAATTCTCAAAGACACAAGTCAAGTGTTTTTTATTTATTTATTTTTTTTCATTTTTAGTAAAGCTCTTTACAGTACACTACTCTGCTGACATGACCTGAATTCTTGCATCAGAATGCCACCTTGTGGCTACATTAAGTCTTAACAATAAGCATATTTTTAAAGCCGTGTCATGATTTAAAATGCAGAAAATAAACAATTCCTTTACTACAGCTGAATCAGGTTTATCAAAGCAAGCTGTCCCATATTTTCCCATTTGAGACACTTTTTCCCTTTTGCTTGAACAACCTATTCAGACATCAGTAATACTTGTTCTATATACAAATGAATACTGTGTGTTCAATAGTCCGTAAGAAGCATAAGGAAATTGTATCAAATATTAATGTGACCAGGAAACACTTAACTGTAGAGAATTTTATAATGTTGATTTATTGCAGCAAATCATTACTGGAGAGATCCTTCTAGTACCAGAGCTTTCCTTCATGACAGGAATCCCAGACAAAATGAGGAAGGACTTCAGAGCTATGAAGGTAAACTCAGTGCGTTAGCCCAATGTTATGTCCTCTTCGAGGTGGTCTTGCTCTGTACCCTAAAACCTTTTAGGAGCAACACCTACATTAAGCAGCTTCATAACAGAGCATGTGAATGGAGCGGTGAGAATTTTCGCTTCCTGCTTATGAAGCGGTTTGTTTCCACTGTTGAAAGCTGTTCCCAATTCTCCGGTTAGTATCGCTCTGCACTTAACTTCGATTGAACCCACTGTACTCAAATCGCTCACCGCTCCCTCCAAAAGAAAAAGCAGAGTTGTATTTATCAGATAAACGCTTCTTGCTTCGAACTCATGGTGTGAGCGGTACTGGAGCAAAATTGGAGCAGGACATAAGGCAATGTTCAACATTTTAAAAATCCGCTCTGCACTTCATCTAAAATCCTTGCTCTCGCTCCACTTACATGCTCTGCTGGACAATATCTAATGCTTAAACAATTGTTTTTTTACAATTGAGTTTTTTATTTTGCTGGCCAGGTAGGTCTGTAATTAATAAATAAATAAATAATAATTGCTCAATTAGCGTAACTATACAAGGTTCATACCAGTTTGAACATTGTTGCTGTGTACCGAAAGAGAAACCCCAAGTGCTGCCATGTTTGTTTTTGCATTGGTTGTTAACAATGTTGTCTTAACAGAAAATACATTTTTAACCAGTTACTGTTTGTGACAACGCAAGTAACAACCATTGGTATTTTTAACAGTTTTGTTAACCTCTACACCCTCAGAATAGGTGTGTTAAAATAACTTAATTTTTAACACACCAGCATGTCTCTAGTTAAAGAACTCTTCCGTTTATTTTTTAAAGAAGATCACAACTTGCTCTTTTTATTCAAAAATTCTGTTAAATTATTCACAAAATAGTCACTCATTCCAAATAAATGCTTTATTTAAATCATTCACCTACACAGTGCAAACTCTTGTCAAAGGATATTTTTGGGGGAGCATTTCCAAAAAAGATTTTGAAATCCCCAATATCTTTACATTTTAAAAACATTTAGTCATGCCAGTTAAAAATCTGTAAAAAAAATAAACAGCCACTTGAAATGTAATAATTCACTGTTAATTTGAGTGTTTGACAAAAATAACAAATGTCTGTCTTTAAAGACAGAATACAGTACATTAACAAATTTAACAATTGTCTGGTGACATTCAAGTTTAACATCCAACTAATTACAGTGAGCTAACCTGCAAATGGTCACTACAGTGGATATCAGGTCACACCAGCATAAAACTGCAGGGCCAGAAGACTGGGGACACTATTCGCTGGCTGCTGCTAAATTTTACAAGCAAGTGGTTGGCTCATAGGTCATTGAAGGCAACAGTAGTGCCAATTTAAACAATCAATTTGCATCTTGGATTTACATGCAGTTGGTTTCCACTGAAAGATGATAACTGGTCTAAGGTCTAAAGTCTGCTACATCTTTTTATATTGATAAGTTCATACTCCTTGCGTTGCACAAGGTATGAATACAGATGATCATCAAAGTGTTTCACAATCAAAACTCTAAGAAAAATTAGCGGGTCTTCCTTTTTCACATTTGGGAACAATGTGTACAATTTCTCCAAAAAGAAGTTCTATATGTCTGACTGTGCACAAAGACAGTGAGCCACGTGAATTGTGCTGGAGGAGCTAATATATCAAAGTGCTTTGATCAATGAATAATTACCTTTTTTTTTTCCGAAGATCCAACCATAACTGGAAAGGCATTTGAGACTCTGACTTTTTTTTTTTATGATGTGCATAAGATGCAAAGGGAGTATAAACCAGACATGAAAATCACTCACCTTTTGGCAAAATTTGCCGTTTTGAAACCAAAATAGGTAACCTAAGTGAATCGTGTAGATTCGATGAGAAAATGTTTAGGGGGGTGGGTTAAGTACTCGGGCCTGGTGCCCGATTTCGGGCGTAGGACTATTTTAGAAAAATAAATAAATTAAAAAGTCCACATGGGATTATTTTCAATGCACTGGATTTAACCAATCATCAAACTTCCACCAACCAATGAAGAGTTCCACCAACCAATGAAAGCAGTTCTAGCCAATCAGATGCAAAATAGGGCGGGTCTTTGCCGAAATGTCAGAGTGCAGTGCCGGTGTGGTCTCCGAGGTAACGCGGCTAAAAACAAAATTGAGGCAAAGTTTATCAAACTTGGAGCATGAAGATACAGGCAGCTTTAGTTGAGAAAGTAGTTAAAATAAATGGCGCTGGGCATGAATAGAGGACAAGAGGAAAAGGGTGGAGACGGGAAGTTGTTTAGCACTTGGTGTCTCAAACTGAGGGAGCCGGGTGCTTCTGCAGCGCATGTTGAAGATACTGGACGGCAGCAGCGGTAAGACAGTGCTTGCTAGTCATCAGATGCTAGTCACAAAGCTTCGGTCCGTGCACTCTGTCATACGAGTACGTTACCGGCAACAACCGCTACCGTTGCGACTGTCTTTACTGACCGACCGTGATACAAACAATACGTGTGTGCACGTACATAGCGGAACATGATTTGTCATTAACTGCCTTGACAAAGCTGTCTGTTTGGAATCAGCATGTCAGGTATTTAAACATAACGGCCTTGTCCCAGAGTCTAGACGTCTAGCTATATGAAAAGATAAACAATGCAACGTTTTTAATAAATGTACATAAAGCAGCTAATATCAACATGGACAAAATCATGAATGTACTAATTCACTTTTGTGATGATGACCTGGCCAAAGTAGTAAAGTTTAGTTTTTACAATAATTCATTATAGGATTATGATTTTATTGCAATATGTAAATCCACATTGACTCTTTACTTAACATATGGTTGGAAGCAGTAAAAATTGATCCAAAACTTTTTAGTTTTAAAAAATTATGACTTTTATTATTGTGTAATGTCAGAAGGACTTTAACAGTTTTGCCAGTCAAATTAACTTTAATGAGTGCATATTGAAATATTACACTGTTGGTTGGCAAAAAATGCATCTCAAAATGCATCAGATTGATGCTTTAAAAAAATTAAAATATTTGTCAAGGTTTTGGACATTGCTGTCTGTCAATGAATTTGTTGAAATCTTAAATTCAAGCAGTCTTTCACATTCTGTAGTAAGACTCAATTAACTCTTGCAGTGGTTCTAAGATGTAATCTCTTTTTACAACTCTCCTTGTCATCTAGGAACACTGTTACAAGTGTCCTGGGAGTCTCACTCTCTTCCATTGTAGGAGAGCAGAAAGTGTTGGTTAATAGTGTTACTATCATCACTGACAAAAGTTAAATAAATTGAAAACACTGCTTCAAATGTGGCTTTAGAACATTTATTTGCTGTAAACCCGTTACGTAGTCATTTAAAACTCCAGTTCCCTATTTAATCCCTTATTGTTCCTCTGAACTCAAACTCCTGTATGCATTTAGCTCTGCTCCATTAGCTTCATAAGCTGAGCTAGCCAAACACACGGCAGGACACTGGTGTCTAACGTACATATTTTACGATGCTTAAAATGACGGATGGAGTCTAGTGGGTTTAGCTTGTTTCGCCGTTGCTGACTGCAGCGATCTCGTTTAATACTGGACCAATGTCAAAGGAAAATATTTCCTTAATAGTTGTAATTGTATCCGATACTCAATGAGCTGTTGCAGAAACAAGCCCAGCGTGAAGGAATAAAGCAGAAGCGGTCAGATAAATGTAGTGCAGTAAACATTACAACATTTCCCTCTGAGGTGTAGTGGAGTACAAGTATGCAGTAGCAGCAGGGGCGATTCTAGGATCAGACCTTTAGGGGGGCTCAGCCCCTAATGAGAATGTGATACGGATATAGTGCATGCATAAGTGTTAATCTGGGCCATGAAATTACCAACTTCTTCACAACCGCAATCCTGCTCTCTCTCTATGACAGAGACTCAGCCAAATGCCTGAGTCTGGCGCAACCACCTCAACCAGAATCTAAGCTTTCCAATGATATTAGCGCCAGTTGCTGTGACAAATTATTTGAAAATTAACATTGAATTTACATGAAATGTTATAATATTTGCATTCTGCATACATCTGTGCGCACCCATTACTCTGTGAAATATCTCACAAACTCTTCACTCAACACGTGCATCGGTACAACAAGCGGTTCCCGGGTAATCGGTTTTGAAATTGCAACTAAATTTCTACATGGTCTCCAACTTTGGGCCAAAATTATCATGTATTCTCATGTAAGCTATTTGTCAGCACATTTTTGTAAATTGCATAGCCAGTGTATCCCACCTTAATGGTTATTATATTGCCAGATTCCAGACAATCCCACTTACTTAAATATATCCCACTTACAAATATGAATATATATTTATACTGGTATGCTTCCCAGTGACAATAATGCAAAAATATAAAGAAAACTATGTGTGCATGGTTACAATTCTGAAGTGCAAAATAGTTAAGGCTACAACACAAATATTTCCATCCATAGATAAGAATAATCAAGTATAACCTCTGAATGTATTTTCAAAGTGCACCAGATTGATTCATCTAAACGTTAGAATATACAAGATTTTCTTACAGGGGAGCATGCATTTAAATTTAAGTTTACAAAGATAAAAACATTACCTGTTTGGGAGGTATTTACGCTTCTGAGCTGAAAATGTCATGACCGATAAGTTAAATAAAATGTTTTATTTAATTCAAGTAGCCTACTTGAACATAATTATTTTCTAGGGTTTAAAATGTATACAGATTTGACATTTAATGGCACATTTTTTCCACGTGCGTGCCGCCGTGTTCATGAACCAGAACTTCGACAATAAGTCAGTAAGTTGCTACTCAAACGTTTTTCAAGTTTGGCAGGTCTGGATACAGTTTGTTGCAAGTGTGTGACATGCAGGCTCTGCATGCACAGCAAAACAACAATCACAATCAATGTTGATCAATTTATCAAACAACCAAAGCAGGCCCCGCTAGTCGACCACAACCTGAAATTTAGAGGAAGCAACATGCATGCATTATTAATATCATTCAATTTAGCCTGTATTGATTGTATTATATGAATACAATGGTGTCATGCCAGTCAACCAGTGTATTTATTCTAATTTCCCTCTCCAAAATCACTTCAGAAGAGTAGTCACAGTGCTTACTTGCTTTGGTTTCTGTAAAGCATTAAAGTTCAACAAAGACTGAAGAAAATGTCCTTCCATTTTCTATGTAGATGCACTCTCCTACAAAATCACCCCAGTAGTTGAGAATGATTTAGTATTTCTAAATAGGGCTATATATGTCATCTTGTAAAAAAATTGTCTTTTTTTTCATATCTCAATATATATCGCAGGGGGAAAAAAATATCGCAATGTCAGTTTTTTTCCAATATCGTGCAGGCCTGTTGTGATTGATTTTAAAGAAATGCCAATAAACCAGAGCACATTTGTTTTCCTATTTCGGAGTGCTTCCTTTGCAGTGTTGTGGAGGTAGGTCTGGCAACGCGAGACTAAGCATATCCCATTGTTAAAATGTAGAAAGTCAGAAATGTCATCTCCGACCACAGCAGCAGAAGGTAGACCCTACCATCCTTGCTTCCCAAACTCTAAGACATGAAATTAAATGGTTTAGAAAGTGTAGAACAATATGTCATCTGAGGAGATGCAGGTCTGAAAATATTTGTAAAGAGAAAATTTGTAATAAAATCGTATGGTAACAGACTCTCTGAGATATCTTTCATATGTTGTAGGACCTGACCATGCACATCAACGTGAGCGGTGAGCAGCACACCCACTCAATAAAACAGCTTCTGAAGAACATCAGCACTAACCCTGAGAGTCAGATGGAGCTCAGCCGATGGGGACTGGACGTTGACTCAGAAATCCTGATGGTGAGGCTGTGTTGTTAACCCTCTGGGGCTGTCAATGTCGTTACGATGGCAAACTGACACACGCAGTCTAGCAGTCTAGAGATTTTTTCTTTTCATCCGGGAGCGAAGATCTGTAGCCTTTCTCTCTTGCACTTGTAGGTCTTCCAGAAGCTTTGTTATCCAGCCTAGAACTGCCTTTTTTTAGGTTTAGTTTTTCAGTGTTTGCTAGTTTTTAGTTTTTCAGAAACATTAGTTTTTGTATATTTTGTTTTACAGTAGTTTTTGTTAGGGCCAGGTATAAGAAATATGTAGCTTAATTTACATACAAAATACTGTTCATAGTTTTGACCTATGTCACAACCCTATGGGAACGCCCACTAGAGGGCAAAACGAAGCTGCCCTCCACTGTCTGCCAATGAGTCAGCTCAGGGTTTCATTTGTTCTTTAATACTCTATGGCCATTCTTTTTCCCTTTTTTGTGACCGTATATTGTGTGTTGGTTTCCTCTCTTGCAGACTAAAGGTAGAATTCTTCCTCTAGAAACCATATGTCTACAGTCAACATCCTTTACCACTGGCACTGATGTTTCCTGGTCCAGAGAGGTTGTTAGGGATCCTTCAATCAGCTCTGTGAGTGTTTTGAAACAAATCGCTGGTGTTGCCTCCACATTTTTCATGAATATAATTTACCTGTAATGCAACATATAAAATGTATTAACTGCAAAGTTGAGGAAGCAAAGCAGTAACATTTACCCACTTAGCATCAGTTTTTAACCACGTTATTTTGCCTTGGCCCCACCAACTGATCCCTCACTCTTAGGTCACATTGAACACCTGGTCCATCTTCTACCCTCGCCGCTGTGCAGAGCAGGCTGAAGAGCTGGTTTCCATCTTCAACAAGGTGGCGGGACCTATTGGGTTTCGACTGCAGCGACCCATTCGTGTGGAGCTGAAGGATGATCGCACTGAGACTTACGTCAAGAGCATCCACTCTCAGCTGACCAGTGAGGTGTGACTTAAATAAGACTTAGAATAGTAGCTTGAAAAAGTTCCCCATTGTGTACTATATTGACCAAGAAAGTGAGTTCTTCAGCTCGCGGAGCCGTGTCAGCTGTGTACCAGGATACATTGCGTGCAAGCAGCGACTTCGCTTAGCTCTTAGCTTTTTTTAGTTCACAAACTAAACTCTTCTTACACCTAAATGGAAAAATGCAACCATACACCTTCTGAATTAAAGTTTCTCTATCAGGAACCAGGACTAGATTAATTACTTAACTCACCATAAAAGACACTTCATTCAAACGGGACAGAAATAAAAAAAACTCACCAAATCCACCTTAGTTAAGTCATTCCAATGTTACAACAATCAGCAACTCTGGTTTTGTCTAAATAAATCCTTAATTAAGTAAGATTTCAAAATATACTGGCTCCACGTGTCGTTTTTTCCCCCCGTGGTCGCTCTGTTGCGGCTCCTTGTTGAGCAGCTACTTGGTAAACTTGGTAAAGCTCATTGGTGGCTCTCACTCCTTCAGAGGCAGACCAAGTTCAAATTGTCACTTGAGGTCAAGGAAAATATCATGACACAATTTCAGTATAGTGGTCTCATGACAGCCAATGTCAAAACCAACCACTTGCTAAATAGTTTCATTAAGTTTAATAATTAGTTCTGCTATGCAAGGTTATAGTTAACGAAAACGAACGAAATAACGAAAACTAGGTGGGGAAAAACATTCTCGTTAACTGAAATAAAAACGAGGCATTACAAAAAAAACGATAACTAAACTAGGGCTGCAGCTATCGATTGTTTTTGTAATCGATTAATCTAGCACTTTATCGATCGATTAATCGGATACATTTTTTTTTGAGTTTTTAAACAAAAAAACTAAACATTAAGTGCAAACATACACAAACATTACATTAAGTTGTGCAACTTAACTTTCAGAACTACAAGTTTCAACCTGAGACTGATCTGTATATACAGTAGGCCTATATGTAAATATTAGTTATACTCAACCTATTTTCATTTATATATTTGATTATGTCACGCAGCTCTGTTAACACTTATGCTATTAGATCGTTGATCAGCTGTGAGAGAGAGAGAGAGAGAGAGAGCGAGAGAGAGAGAGAAAAATCAGAAGGGATAGTCAACGCTTCAGCTCTTTAGATCAGATCGTGGTCACCACTACGTATTTTCTTGTCTTTGATTTTGGTAGTTGTTGTGTTTGGTGTAGTTTTATCGTCCATACGACTGCTATTTACTTTAGTCGGTCCGCTTCGTGGAATGGATGATTAAGTTAGACTCCATGTTTTCTGTTGAGATGCTTAAGCACTGACGTCGTGCTATTATCGTGGTAAGCTAGTTTGATTTTTCAGTAGACACACTGCACAGAGTTTTAGTTTTAATTACGTTTGATTCCAAACTTTGGACACTTTCTGTCGTTTTTTCCAACCTGTCTCTAGCCCCTCGCTATTTACGCTCTGGCATGTGTCGCCAGCAGCAGACTGAGCCATGCTGGTGTGCGACAGTAATAATGCTCCGTGCGGAAACACCGTCCATCAGCGATACAACGTTGGTAACGTTGGCAATGTTCGAGGCAAGTCATTTTGCATCGAGGATTTTTAGTAATAGTTATTCGAGGAATCGTTTCACCCCTAAACTAAAACTGTAATGTCTGTTTGCAAAACTAACTAAAATTATCGAGTTAATGTCCTTAGTTTTCGTCTTTGTCAATGTCTTTCATAGAGCAAATAACGTTATATATTTCCTGTAGACGAATATTTTCCAACTGGGAACCAAGAAATTCCGACATTCCATGTCAAATTGAACACAACCTAGTCCAAGCCCCTCGCCTGGCATCATGGCCGTACTGAAAGTCAGAAAGTGGCAGAGTCCTATTTGATTATGACTGTCAGATAAAAGCAAGTGCCATGCTGTGGAAGGGGGTAAAACGTGGACAATTTATTAAAGGGAAAAATCCCACAAATTTGAAAGTACATTTGAGAATCACGCACAAAGAGGCTAACTTAGCTTACCTTAGTAAGGTAAAGGAGAACGCAAAGCCCCCTGTCCCCGAAACAGAGGCTAACCCCGGTACAGGGCATGGATGTATGGGTACAGGGCCAGGCAGCATGATGGAGACAACAGCAGGACAGAGAACACTACAGGAGGGCTTTCAGCTGGTTAGTAAATACGCAGGAACACCAAAAGCAGGAGGAAGCGTGGGTTAATATGTGTATTGATACTTGGATGTCTACACAACTGTGAGTCTAAAGTTCAAAACACCTATTCATGTATGTCTTCTTTAGTCTGTTGGCTATTTAGGTTTTTTGCTGGTACACATTACTTACACATTTTGCACTTACTGCAGCGTCTTGTGTAGACTGTTTACATATTTATGACCATATGTAGGCTACATTTTATGTACCGGTGTTATTGTTGAATAGATTGATACATATTTCTAAAATTGTATGATGTTTTTGTTGAGTTATTACACAATACTTTTTCTGACATGTTTTAATCCCCCAACAATTTCAATTCAATTCAATTTTATTTATAGTATCAAATCATAACAAAAGTTATCTCGAGACACTTTACAGATAGAGTAGGTCTAGACCACACTCTGTAATTTCCAAATAATAACCCATATTACAAAAAAGACAAATTAAAATTAATTAAACTAAGCATTTTCAAAAATTTAAAATAAACTAGCAAACCTGCTTTAAAAACTAAAACTGAATTTGAAATCAAAAAGTCAGAACAAAATAAAAGCTAATGAAAATTGCTAAACTATGATAACCCTGCTGCTATGACATATTTAGTACAGGTTATGTTGTCTAGATTAATGTCAAGTTGTCATAACAGACCTCTCAAAAGAAAGTAATTAAAAGGTATAATATACCACCAAACAGACATTTAAGACAGTGTCATGCAAGTTTTAAGCACACCCCTTTTTAAATGAAGTGTTACCATAAACATATCTAACATCACCTTTGCAAATATCTGTCCTGTAGTTATGTTTGGATTAATTATTGATTAGATATGGATTATATAAATACATTGTTTTTACACTGGAATACAGCGGTTCCAGGCTGGTTGCCTTGGGCAACGTGGGCAACTATTACTGTCAAGCCCTGAATAAGTTAGCACGTTTCAGCCCATTAACTACAAACTGCATTATAATACTGCCAATGATCTGTCTTAGTCATTAATATTGAATGCTGTGAGTTTAAGTGCACGCTAAAAAAATGAAAAAAATTTCAATTTACCTGTACAGCCCAAGATGCAGCTCGTAGTGTGCATCCTGGTCGGCAACAGAGAAGATCTCTACAGTGCCATCAAGAAGCTCTGCTGTGTCAAAAGTCCCATACCATCCCAGGTTTGTTATGCTTATCCATGTGGTTGTGCATGGCTGGTTTAGAATTTGAGGAAAACAAATACTTCTGGAAATGTTTTTCTCTCCGTTAAGAGTAAAGGTTTTTGTCACTTGTGTCGCAGGCCATCAATGTCCGCACCATATCCCAGCCACAGAAGTTAAGAAGTGTTGCCCAAAAGATACTCCTGCAGATAAACAGCAAGTTAGGAGGAGAGCTATGGACTGTCAATGTCCCTCTGGTGAGTATCAGGTGTTAAAGAGCAGCAAGAGAACGCCTAATCTACTTTAGCTCAGTGGTTTACATCTTGTGAGTCAAAGGAAACCTTTATACCTCAGTACCATTGGAACAACTTTCTACAGATGTTGTGGGTCATTGAAAATAAGATGTTATAACCTTACTGCAGTCAATGAGAAAATACTGAACCTCTATCCCACTTTAATAGAAACACTTGATGGTGGTGGGAGTTGATGTCCACCATGACACCAGCAAGGCACATCAATCAGTCATGGGCTTTGTCGCCAGTGTGAACAGGTAAACTTAACTGAATTCATGTGGGGCACAAAGCATAATGTGAGTTTAATTTACTCCCTACAGTACGTGTTTCACAGTATCGCCACAGACATCTCAGTCACTTCTTACATGAGATAGAAAATCTTTTAGAACGTCCCCAAAATAAACGCATTGTATCTGCAGATTACTGCTACAAATGTTTGTTTTGGAGAAAATTTATTGATTTTACCTTTTCTGTCATGCACACAAAGTGCCGAGCCCCCATAGGTTTAGAAGACACCAAAATGTCGGTTTCATTGAATAACCATGTATTTCACTTTTTCTCTTGCAACATTCACTTGTGGTTATATCTTAATAGAAATGCATTTGCTTTTCTTTTTCTTTTTTGCCCAGTTCACTGACCCGCTGGTACTCCAGAGTAACTTTCCAGACACCCACTGAGGAACTGATCAATGGCTTCAGAGTTTGTTTACTGGCTGCACTGCAGAAGTACTACGAGGTAAGTACTTCAAACGTGCATTACGTACGTGTCTTGTAATTCAATGCCCCTTCTTTCTAAACCATTTGGCAAATGATAGGGACATACACTCCCTTGTCTTTTTTCCGCTGCTGACGGATGCAGAGCTCTCCGTCCGCCGGAGCTCCGACTACTATCTGTCTACGTGGCGGGCTGCACTGCCCCCTATCAGTATTAAATTGAGACAGTTTCATAACCTGTAAAGGTAAAAATAAAAATATCTTGTATGTCGCCTTGAATACTTCTCCCCGTGTTTTGGTATAGTTCATTATAACACCTGATGTGAGCCATTTGGGAGTAGCCTGCGCCCAAAAGTTTTGAGTGCTTTAGAAGCATTGCCCTCACTCCCTGAATATGCAGAGACGTCATCTCGCTCTGCCTCTCTGCTGAGGCCCGTTCATGTAACAGCAGCAGTTAAACTGTATTTCACACTATGATGGTACATTTGCAACAATCTGCGGTTCACATGCATGCCGAACTGTAGGGTCGGTCTGTTATTCTACATCATGGACAATTTATTTATCAATATTTCAAAATAGAAAACATTACACTTTGTTTTGTATTCATAACACTATTGTATTATTGTACAAATTGGCTACAACAGTAATAGCAGTTACCTTATGTAAGTCACTCATTTACACATACATTTTTCAACTGAGGAGCAAAACATGCACCTCAGGAAAAAGATATGATTGTGCCCTGTTCACACTAATCAAATGAACTGAACTTTGTCAGATATGAAAGCCCCCTTCCCCTACTGCATTATACCATTACATTTACAATGTTGAATTGTTGCCTGCAGAATTTTGTATACAAATATTTGTATTACAATTAATATAAGAAGTCTGCACCTCTTTCCGTGCGTGCACCCCCCACTCTGGGTCAGCTACCACCACAATTAGAATCTAATTCTGTGGGAAACACTGTAGTCCTCATAAATGTACTGGAGTTTAGACTGCAAACACCAAGAAAGCGGAAGGTACCAGACATCCAGCCGAAAAGAGTGAAATCCGGCGGCAGCAACGGAGCAATCTTGGAAGTGGAAAGTCGTGGATATAGACTAGGAGAATCGGGACACCCCTAGTCACTTATATGATCGATAAGGACTTTCTGATATTAATGCCCAATTTACACTTGGTTATTAACGTGATCTCCATCCAGATGTTATCTAGGTAGGAAAAGTGTGTTATCCCACACAGTGCATTGCAGTTGTATGTTCTTTTGTACAGGTGAACCATAACTTGCCAGAGAAGATCGTGGTGTATCGGGATGGTGTGTCAGATGGTCAGCTAAAGATGGTGGAGCAGTACGAGATCCCACAGTTGATCAAATGCTTTGAGACTTTCCCCAGCTACGAGCCCAAGCTGGTCTTCATTGTGGTCCAAAAGCGCATCAGCACCACCCTCTACTCATTTGCTGCAAACAACATTGGCACACCTCCACCTGGAACTGTTCTGGATCACACCCTTACTCAGCAAGACTGGTCAGTCTTTCACCAAATGACCCGGTCTTGTTTCTGTTCTTGCCAGATCCCTATACAGCAAACCTCCCCTTGTGCCAACACAGTGGTCCCTGTTAAAATCAATAAGAAGGCAGCATTACTTAAGTGTTTTCAGTCTGAATCCAGCCTTAGGCAACATATGCTCTGCTCTCTGCTTTAATTGGCTTTTACACTAGCAGTGTACATGAAGAGAATTCAAAAATTCAAACCAACTGTGGTACCATTTGTGTGCAGAATCTGAATGTAATACAGGAGGATAAATTATGTGAGCATATAATCAAAAATTATTCTTACATGAAGATTGTATGAACAGCCTGACAGGGTAGTGGAAGAGG